>NW_028281400.1:0-215000 GCF_059751285.1 Brachycentrus maculatus | reverse complement strand
ATTGTTCTGTTCCATAAACTAAGACACCCGCGGCATCACCATTAAAATTCCGAATATTATTGGGCCAGATGAGAGAAATTAATTGTTTGTTTTGTTTTTTTTTTATATATTCTTTTATTATTAGAATCTGAACCCGTATAAATCAAGTATGATCTATGGACTTTAAAAAAGTAGAACGTACAAATTAACGTTCTTCTAAAATATATATTTACATACGAACAAAAATAGGCACATATAGAAAAACTCAATCCAACTTATTATTATTCTGTTTACTAAAACTATTATTATTACTTGGAGATTACTGAAATAAAACAAAGTTATACAGAATTTTTAGTCATTATCAAGTTTTATTTTACATGCAATAAGTAGATTAACATATTTATATACGAGTACATTGTCGTCAAGAAAAGGCGATTCAGCTGGCTTGGCCATATACTCCTCATGTCTCCCGAGAGCCTTTATCAAGCTTGCCTCTTTTACAAGACATCGACCACTGCTGACAATTCGTCGGCAGTTCTCGTCAAAACTTCGGGACGCGAATCTGACCTAGGAGGATGCAATGGAGCTGGCAACCGACAGAAAAGCCTAGACACAGTTTGTGGACTCCTTATGCTCCACTTAGGGAGCGGATATGATTTAATTATAATTAAATACATTGTTATTTAAGTTTGTAATTAGACATTCCCAATCCCGGTATTTTCGGTTTCCAAAGAGTTTTTTTTTAATACTTATGTATTTAATTGTCAACGCATTCAAGTATATAAATGAAGATTGGATTTGTACTCCAATGGTAACACTGAATGCCGCCTATTCAAAACCAGCATACACCTATTTTCTTATACGGCTGTAAAACATGTCACTTCACAAGGGCCTAAAATAGCCGTATACTTAGCATTTGGAATATTGTCTACGACTAATTTCAGGCGTGCGGTCCTTTGTGAGGAACGAGGAAATAAGGTGAAGGACGCAGCAACCCATGATCATAACTGTCACCAAGGAAAGGCGATTGAGTAGGCCATATACTCCGTATACCTCCGAAACCGGCCATCGAAATTGCTCCTTTTAAAACGTGCTTTTAAGACGTTTTTTTATTGATAACAATTTATCGGCAGTTCTCGTCTGAACTGATAATGCAAAAAAGCTAGCAGCCGACAGAAGAAGCATATACATATGCTCTACATAGGGAGAAGATACATAAGTATCATACTTGTATCTTTCACCATTTAACCGGTATCGAGTTATTAAAAATCCTTTATTTTAAATAATTATTTAAATAAAATAAAGACAAAATTGAATACTTAGTGTTTATTAATAAATAAAAACCAAATGAACTTTAGTTTTAAAAATAAATTGCTACCGAACGCATAGTCTACATTTCTAGGTAATAAATTTATGATAACATTGTAAACGCAGAAAACGCTTTCTTGTAAAATTTTCACCTAACTCAAATACCTACGAGTTAGACAGAATAGCGAAGATACACCTTTAGGTGTATCTTCCCATCCCAAGAAGTAATAATTTATTTTTAATTTCTTAAGGTTTTTTTCAAACGTTCCCTTGTTCTGTCAACGATAGTCTATTGCCATCTTGCTGTAATTTTTAAAATATATTTTCATCGATTCGAAGTCAGGAATCGAAAAAAGGTAAATAAATAATATTATAATTTATTATTAGATTAAAACCAATATTTTTAGCTTTTCCACTTTTTTTTATTTGACCAGCGACCGGGTTTCGTCGTTACCGACATCATCAGACTGGTCTGATGATGTCGGTAACGACGAAACCCGGTCGCTGGTCAAATAAAAAAACGTGGAAAAGCTAAAAATATTGGTTTTAATCTAATAATAAATTAAAAATGCAATTCCATCACGAAGTGTCAGTGGATAATATAAATCTATTAAATAATATTATAATTATAATCATAATTGTCAAAACAAAAATTAGGGTTAAAATGTTTTTTACAATATATGCACGCTATAACATTCCATTTCGACAGACGTAATAAGACGTATTTGAACTGTAAAGTTTTTTTGTGTATTTGTAAAAATAAAACATTACATACGAAAAGGTATACCTAATATCCCTAATGAGCAATTGGAATCACCCGTTATGAAGTCTACTTGATCATAATATTCTTTGACATGTCCATGTGATGTAGCCCCTCAAATGGCAGCCTAAACGTCGGCTACAAGTATCAATACCCAACTACATGATATACTGAAAACAAGTAACAAAAAGGCCGTGATTTTTTTTAAAGTCTCTCATTTCGGTTTTATCTACTTAAATATTTTTTAGTCAGTATTTTGTCATTGAGTACAATTTGAACTACCCAAAACTAATTTCTAATGACCCTTCAACAGATATATAAGAATAACCGAGAAGTTTAAGCTCAAAACGAGAAATTTCAATTTTCAAACAGTCGCGAAAATAAATTGAATATAAGTAATAATCATATGCACATGATATATATTATTTTGAGTTAGTCAATGCAAAATGGATATATCGCCTTTATTATAATATAATAAATAATGTTACTTTAGTGTTGATTAGTATAATGACAAATATAAGTAGGTACTAAAAAGATAATGGTTATTTTTTTCAAATTAAAAAGTAACTTACCTTTTTAGGATACTTCTCATATCTTGTCGATGAAACTGATGAAACATATGGATTATTTTTCACTTTCATGTGTACATATTTATTATCAAATAATGCTGGTTAATAATATTTTAGATCACTTTCTACATTGTTTATATGAATTCAAAATATATTATGTAATTACGAACAGCATAATATGACTCAATATACATTTTCTTAGAATATTATTTTCCATGATAAAATACATGGTCATAAAAAAGTTCTCTTTATGAAAAAGTAGCTTAAATTCATAATTCGCGGTATTTCTAAAAAGATTATTGTACAATGTAAGAAGATTTATTTATGTTTACAAATTAGTAAATGATTGTTGCTTTTTACTAAACGTTTATTAACGGAATCAGTAACGAGTGTTGGCAAACAAACTTTCGCGCTTTTCAAAAAAATTGAGAGTGCGTACGGCCCATAACGACAGCGTTCATTGATTTGAGATGAGACTGTGATTTGAGATTTCGCGGCACAAGCCCAATAACAACACTCGCGATCTCCGGCGATACCTCGAGTCCCTCTAGCGACAGAAAGATGAACTCATCTGACAGTTCATTTATTGTTATTTGTTGAGGGGTCTATACACGTATAACAATAAATTTGATACAGAAACATTTGATTTTTTTTGTAAAATTAATCGAACGACCGTTTTATCCCCCAATTTTCTTTTTCTAAAGATAGCTAATATTTCTAAATCCAAACCATGTAGGCACACTACAATATATAAATAAACAGAAAGGTAAAAACCTAGAAGCTCAAAAATACCATCGGGTTCATCATTATTTGTTAAACCCAGCCATTTTTTATACAATAGTAAATATGACAAAAGTTTATAAATAGTATCTACAAATAAAATATAATCTTTATACTTGTGCTTCAAATTTATTCAATAATTGAAATAAAAAAAATACATTTATTTTTTATGCCTACATAATGATTTTACTTTTCAAAAATCAATAACAACTGTGCCTCCTTGATAAGGAATACAAAAAACAAATCCAAATGATAATATTTTTTTGCATTGTAATAAATGTTAACCCTTTTCGTCATATTGTCTCTAATTATTTTTGTTTATGGTAATATTTCAAATGTCAAATCTGATTCGTGTGATTCCATGCCGTTCCATGCCCATGTGTCAGATATATTTAGCAGCTGCGTTAATTGCGGATTATTCCTAATGTTTATAATTGTATATAACTAATAAATTTAACGCGTTACCCCACAGAAATGGATAAAACAAAAGTCGATATTTCTTATTTGTTCGCCCAATCAAAACGAGAAAAAACATTTTTGAAAGTTTGTGCACCAATGGTCAGATATAGTAAATTACAATTCAGAACTTTAGTGAAAAGGTAAACAGTATAAATTACTTATTCGATCAACATATCTATAACTTAAGCATTGATTAATTTTTATGGATTTTACATATAAAACCTTTTTACACATTTCGTTTAGTATGTGTAATATTTGTTTGAATATTATGACATGTTTCATGTGCTATTCTTCCTGAAATTCCTGATCTCCTTCCTTCCTGTATCTTCAGAGCTGGTTCTGATGTAAAATGTTTGCTAGCATTAGGGATTTTAGTTCATCAGTAGTTGCAAGGTACATTTGGCTAATAGTAGTATTAGTAAGGTCAGAGGTAAACATAACTGAAATTATTAAGCTTAATTTTTATTTTGTTACTTATAATCTTCTCTGAAAACAACTTTCGTGTTATAATTTCTCAATACTTTTTTTCACATATCGCTCACTCCTTTCAACAACATGATTTTTCAGGAGATCGTTTTTTAAGTTTAAAAATATAATGAAATGTATTAAAAATACATATCAAGCCACTTGTTGAACTTTTTACTGTGCAACAGATCTTTATAGGTAAAACCTGAATGTTTTTTCTCTATTTGAAAAATATTTAGTATATTTAAAAAAATAATTAAACAATACATTTTCTTCAAAATACAAAAACAACACTTTCTGCCCTGTAGCAGGTACATTTTTTGGGCATTCCGAAAACATGCACAACTGAAAATTGTCAATTTTTGATTTATGACGTTATTGAAAGGGGTGAGCGATATAGATTATTCTTTATCAATATTTTTTAACTATATTATACATTCCAAAACATCCCTACAGAAGAGCCTATAAACATGCCATAATAACCCCAATAATAACTTACTAATGACCTTTACACGAAAACAATGCTTTCATATATTCCTATCTTTTCAGGCATGGAGTAGATCTTTGCTTCACACCGATGATTTTAGCTGACTCTTTTTGTAGAAGTTCAAAGGCACGATTAAACGAATTTTCAACCAGTACAACGGACTCCCCAATGATAGTTCAATTTGCGGCTAAAACTATACATGATTTTGTTGGCGCATCCGAACTGGTATATCCTTATGCAGACGGTGTTGATTTAAATTGTGGTTGTCCTCAACGCTGGGCTATGAAAGATGGTTACGGATGTAGCCTTCTAAATGAACCTGAAATCATTCATTCGCTAGTACGAAATTTAAAAAACTGTTTACCAAATTCTTTTAGTGTATCTGTTAAAATAAGACTCCTCAAGGACCTAAAAAATACTATAGATCTTTGCAAGGGACTCGAAAATTGCGGAGTCAACTTTTTGACAATTCATGGTAGAAGACCGTGGCAAAAATCCAGCGAGGCAGTTGACATAGCCGCCATGACTGAAATTAAACGATCTCTTCAAATTCCTATGATCGCCAATGGTGGTGTAAAGTGTTTAGAGGATGCCAAAAGATTACACGAAGCAACCAATTGCGACGGTGTTATGAGTGCCCAAGGTATGCTGACAAATCCTGCTTTGTTCACGGGAACAGAGACAACACCACTGATGTGCGTGCAAGACTGGTTAAATATATGTGCTTCTGACGAGTCTATGACATTCCAGTGTTTCCATCACCACCTTGTTTTCATGTTAGAAAAGACATTGAACAAACAACAGAAAAAGATATTTAATTATTTATCTTCCCACAGAGAAGTTTACAATTTCTTAGAGGAAACTTTTGGCATAAAGCGAGAAATTCAAAATTATATTATTGGTGAAAATATAAAATGTGAATTTAAAAATGTAGACTACACGATATTAAAAAATATTTACTCTAAAAATCAAATAGACACTTGTGATATGATCTATGACTCTACATTATCTGATGGAACATATTTTAATAGTAAAATATCACAAACTTATTGTGATTTGGATAATATGGAAAGTTCAATATTTAATGAATATTAATTAAATAAAAATATGATGGCTATAAAAAATATTTACTAATTTAATAATCTTATAATAACTTTAAGACCTTTTCCCCAAATTCATGATATTATATAGATATCACTGGTTTTTATCATTTTATATATACGTACATATAAAAAGATAAAAACCTGGAACTAGTGAAAACACGTTACAAAGTTTTCAAAAGGAAAAAAAAATAGCTATTTACGCTGATAATCTGCTAATCAGCTATTCCTGGTCCATATAACAGTCCTACTTCTTCAAAAAACCCATTTTTTTGCATTTTCTTTAGTGTTTGAGTTGGATCTTCATCGAGCAAACCCCAATTCGATGTCTTCAAACTTTTTCAGTCTTCCAGGGGGATCTTTACAGTGATGGGATTAAAAATTTTCATGAACCGGTTCGCCCTTTAAGTATTACCGCTACCCATAAAAAAATAGTCTTTACATTTATTCATTTATTTGTTTTTTATTCTGCACATAAACAGAACATTGACATAACAACTGAGAATACTCCAATTACAATAGTAGGTATAGATTTAAAAGGCATGTAAAAAGCAAATGAAAAAACTTCAAATGACAGTCGGTGCATTCCGACACAAAGATATTAAAAGATAGAAAGAAAATATCAGCGTACAAAAAGATATATCGTCGTTCAAGCACATCCAATCATGTACTATCCAATATGCACCCTTTTGTAAACAGTGACTGCGATTCTTAACCACTATGAGTTATGAAAAAGGCACTAGGTTTTCTATTGCATTTTTTTATGTATTAAATGTTTCTATCTCCTTATGTGGGAGACCGGCAAGTTATAGAAAGGAAAACATTGTTTACTTGTACATTTTTTGAAGCGTATATCTTTCACGATATTCTTTTTACTAAGTGTAATAACTTAACCGAATTATTCCACTATTTTTTTTTCATCTTTCCAATATTTTTTCTCTTTGAGAGGTTCGAATATTTTTACATGGCGACAAGTAAACCGAGCGTACTCCGATACATGATCTCAATCGGAATATTGTGTGATAACAAAGGACGTGTGAAAAAACAATTACTTTACCAAAGGATATTATAAACCATTTTGGATTGTTAAAAGTTTTTTTTAACAAAATCCTAGAGAATAAACACAATAATATACCCAAATATCACCGAAAATAGTTTGCTTATTGCCTAAAAGACCACTTTGAACGTGTAACAAATTTGGCAACTAGTATACGATAGCGAACAGTTCTAATCATAACACACATCGTTTAACCTAATGTGTGTGTGTACATATACATATATAAGAAAACTAGGAAAAATCAGCATAACACAGTTGTCAAGGTTTACAGTTAACATATATTATCATGTATCTTTCATATAACATTCTCTACTTTGAACTATGTATTTACACAAATAAATTACTGAAATGTAAAACAAATTTATCAATGTAAATGCAGGGGTCAAAAATAAAACTACATACACATATTAATAACCTCGTTTTACTCAATTTTTCTTCTCGAGTCTAATTAAATTGGAGTATGTGATTTTACCAAGGCTCTCAATTAACTATATTACAGGGATACACACCCTTATGCATTATACAACTGAGGATTTGTTTATTATTTATTTATTTAAATTCATTGTGCATGTGTCTCAAAAAGGATCAATATATTTGAAATTTTTGACAAATACAGTCGAACTCAGTTATTACGAGCACGGATATAGCGAAGTCTCGCATATAACGAGGAAACATCCTTTGACATTTTGGTTTATTATATAACGAGCGAATTCAGTCGGTCCCGTCTTCCTCGTTATAATCGAGTTCGACTGTATATACATAAGTATGTATTAATATTATTTAGTATTGTACTTTTTAGCACTTGGGCTATATAACCTGAGCTCAAAAAAGAACCTGTTATTTTGGAGCAATGTTTCAATACTAGAGAGCATACTTTTTCAATTTCTATTAGACTCAACAAAATTCATAATTAATTCACAAATCACATTACATATCAAGAAAGTATATAAAAAATATAGATGTCAATGATAAAAAGGACGGCTATAAAATTCAAATTTAATCATACACATTTTGGCAAAATATTTTTATACATATGTATTACCCTTATTAATAAGAAAAAAATAATGCAGCAGAATTGTTTAGATAATATTTATGAAATTCTTTTATTCTATACTTTGGCAAAAACAACTGATAAAAAAAATTAAATCCTTAAGCTGGGTATTTTAATAAAAATAGTATTATGCCTCTTATATTTACAAATTTGTCTATGACAAATGATTATAATTTCTATTTCAAAGATGATAAGTCAAAAAAATAATAATATAAAGCTGCAAACCATCATGTGTGTGCATTTTAAATCAATTATCCAACAACATTTTTAAACTATTATTCTTTTCGATTTACGTGCGTTTTCTTTTCTTCATAATTTAAAAGTTAGAGGTAAAACATTGTGACTGAATATAATATTTCACTCGTTTTATGTACATGTACACAAGTTTGTCAATAAATAAAATATATACATAATATGTACACAATTAATCTGCCGGAATCAAAGAGAATGATTGAAATACATAATGTATTTATTTACCAAAATAAAGATAGTACATACAATCTACATACCTATTACAAAAATCTAAGAATAAGTAAAACAGTCTTATAATTACAATCATTATCAAGGGAACATACATAGTATCTAAATATGTAAAATAAAAGAATAAGTCAACTAAAATATGGACATTTGTGCCTATTCTTTTGATGATTTCCAAATACACCCATGGATATGAGATTACAAATTAAAAATTTTGGTTTTCATTTTTCAAGCATCACAAGAATCAAATATTTTGAAAAACTAGGTATAAATGTTCCTTTTTATATAATATTTATAGGCCAATAATAAAATACACCCATGGATATGAGATTACAAATTACAAATTTTGGTTTTCATTTTTCAAGCATCACAAGATTCAAATATTTTAAAAAACTAGGTATAAATGTTCCTTTTTATATAATATTTATAGGCCAATAATACAACTCAGGGGTGGAAAAGAGGTAGGAAAACCATTTTTCAACGCCTGCAAAATATTTTACACATATTTTAGATTTAAATAATTAATAGTAGCTATTTATGTTTGAAAATATGTACTTTATCACAGAGCAATAAAGAATAAGCCGAATAAAGACTAGAGTTTAAAATCATAATCCTGAATAAGTGAAATGCAACACTTATGATATGTGAACGCATTTTATAAATTTTCTGTGAGATAATTTCTGTTGATGTTAAACAATCATTTTCTTTACAAAAGTGGATCAATCAATGTAACTTGTTTCCAACACATTGGAGCAGCTAAAATACTATACTAAAAAAATAACAATATTTCAAATGCAGTCACATAACATTGTGTTACATTACAAATGGGTAAGTATGTTTCTACAATTTATGGCTTATTCATGGTTTATATCTTATAAACTTAATATATTCGTGATAATATAACTATCTTCCCTGACTTTTATTGTTTTGAATTCATTTAATAAAATATAGTACTGTAGTGTTATTGCAATTATCTGGGATGCACTAACTAGGATATTAAAGAGAAAAAACATACATTAATATATAAAGAGAAGGTTTTTTCCGTGAAATATTACATACCCAAATACTGAAAATAAGTTTTTTAAATATTTTATGAAGGTAAATTAAGTTTTCAGATGCACCATGGTCACCACACCACTGCTCTTGCTACGAGGTATTCACATCCTACGTAAGGTCGTTTACTCCAGAATACTTGATTATAATTCAGGTTATAAATCAATTTACTTATTTACAAACACCCCGTTGATATAATTTGTGTTGTTGTACAGAGGCAGCTAAATATTCTTTGTAATGTGCAACCGCTTCAATAAAAATTAAAAAATTCTTTATAAAAAGTATATATATATATATATATATATATATATATATATATATATATACATAAAGTAATATAATAATTATAAAATAAGAATATGTAAAGCTTATAAGTCATCATATAAAATAATATATTTATCACAATGTTAAAAAAACTTCTATACTTTGTTTCTATATAAACACAAGTTTTCATTGTCACTTTCAATTATTTTAAACCTGATATTTCAGTCACCACGGTACATCTTTCTGTAACAAACATTTTGTTTAAACCATGTCTGCTGTCAAAAGAAAAGAAAAGAGTCAATTAAACGCAATATTTTTTTAAGCCCTGATAGTATCAAACACATAAATGCTTTTTTGTAAATTTTGAACACATTATTTTTTTAAACCCAAATATTACGTTAAATGCATCTGGTTTTGTTTTATTCTAGCGACTCTAGTCATCCAAAATTTATCTTTTATTTGGGTAAAGACTTGGCTCGAAGAATTTGATACAGAGACCGCAAAGGAAAACCAGCGTCCAGCTCAGTAGAGATTGATCTTGCTGGTGATGTCCTGGCGACACATGTGGCAGGTGGCCAGCGTGGCGGCGCACTTGGAGCAGGCTCCGTGGCCGCACAGGAAAGCGACACTGCGTCGCCGCTCTAGGCAGATAGGGCAGCAGTGGGCCTCCTCGATCTCTTGTATCTTGCTCTCCAGGTAGCGCAACCTCTCCGCTGATGGCTGGCGACTGCGACACGGTATGGTGCGCCCGTCTGTTGTCAACCGCCGCTCTGGTGACAAAATTATTTATATTATCAAGAAAATCAATTGTATGTCGATTGCAATATTATATTTCATGTGTACAAAATCTACTATATTTTTTAATCAAAAAATTCATTTATGTACAACAAAAATTTTAATCATGGACATGGATGGAAAAAAACTCTAGTAACCTATAATGGTGGCACAGATGAGGCATTTCTTCATCCTGGCCGAGCAATCTTCACAGGCTGGCCGGTGTCCACACGGCTCCAGTAAACAATTAGCTTCTGACAGCTCACAGCACACCACACATTCAGTTGGCTTAGCTCTAGATACAATCCCTGAAATGAAATATTTAAAATTTATGTAAAACAATTCCACAAATAGGTTATATGTGTTTTTGAGTGATACTGTGCTTTACTAGATTTTTCCATCTTTTCTTTTAACACTTTTTAATTTGTGTATTTTTGTAACAAAACAATTTTATAATTTTTAATATGATAAATTAGCAAAATTTCTTTAGAGTACTAAAACAACTGATATTATCACCTTTCTAGCTCATTAAATGGTCTCACCTTTTTTGAAATAGATTCAAATAAAAATTTACTCGCATTTGGAAAAAAAAAATTGCATTTTAAATTCTGATGAGTAGTAAGTGAATCCACAATCCTAATCGGGGAATGAAATTTATTGGTTTTCTCTTTATCACTTTCAAAGAATTGTGATTCAGGTTTAAATGATTTTTTGGAGCGCAGGACTGATCACCTTGCCATCATGATAATATAATTAATGATCAAGTCAACAGTGTCATTTCAATGGGTTGCGCGATACACCATTACAGTCCGAATAGGGGTTACACAAAGTGATTAGACTTGAACGACTCTATGTAACAGATTCATTTGAAATTCATAATCGAGAAAATGAGAAATACAATAATATGTATTTAGAAAGAATTAAACCCTAGCATTCAGGAATATACTTACCGACATTGGAAGGTGGAGAAGCAGATTTCCTATGTCGAGACGGGCGTACAGGATGTTGTGGACTGGAAGTATTGTTGGTTTTACCCGGAATCCCTCTATTCATCATATTGGCGTAGTGCACTGGACTACTGTTACTGCTACTACATTCACCTGCCAATCAACCAGAACCAAATACTTTAATATTCATATGTGAACCCATCAAAGCAGGAAAAGTGCTAAATTTATTTCCAAATATACAAGTATGAAATGCGGATATTAAACAACAGATGGCACCCCAATATAGGGTGGAGAAACAAATTTGACGTTTACGCCATTTTGTTCTACCACCAACAAGAGTCAACCTGCACATATGATAGTGTAACAAAGTGTTTGTATTGCTGTGTTTAATATGTCAAAATTTATTTTAATTAAAAAGCATTCGCGGACAGTATTTTATTTTTTGTTTTCATTTGAAGAAAACTGCTGCTGAATTATACCGATTACTTAGAGAAACTTATGGTGAACATGCTTCATCGCAAGATACGTGCGAACGATGGTTTTGTCATTTCAAAAGTGGTGATTTCGATGTTGCAGACAATGAACACAGAAAACTGGCAAAAAAAGTACAAAGATGTGAAATCGCAAGCATTTCTGAAAGAAAACGATTCTCAAAAACAGCTCACAGATTAATTTAATGTTCGTCGACAAGCTGTTTCCAGTCGCCTACATAGATGGGAAAGATTCAGAAGGTAAGCAGATGGAAAGGCGCCAAAACACATCTGAAACTTTCCTCGAACAATACGAAAAGAAGTTGTTTTTGCATCACATTGTTACTGGGGATTAAAAATGGATATATTTTGAGAATCCGAAGCTCGAAAAATCAATTCTCACTAGTTACAAAAGCATTTGTATTAATTGATTCAGAATATGGGATTAAAATTTCCTTTGAAACGGTGAAATGTATAAACATTAATAAATGAAATGAGTTTAGGTACCTAAATCAGCATAATTATGAAGATTGTAATAATTTCTTTTAGAAGGGGAAGCATTGACATTAACTCCTGTGTTAGCTCCTCCAAAGGCAGTTTCGCGGCTACTGTTGGGCAATTCCAGTCCCGGATGAGGACCGATGCTAAGACCTCCTAGGTATCTATTGGTCGGCTCTAATGCCTCTTCAGTGACATCTTCATTATTTGGAATGAAATGTGGTAGCAATTCTTCTAACTGAAAATTCAATAGTTTTGATTAAAATATTTTAAAATCATAAAATTAAATAAAAACTTTACAGACCAACAGCAAAATATTTTAGGTATGTAGATTTTTATAATTTGTATCCCTGGAATGACACAGTTCCAATCAACATAATTTGGTAGTTAAAAGAGTTTTCTATTGCATATGAAAGGGTTACATTTATATCTAGGGAAATTTATGTGGTACGTTTTAAAAATACTACATAACATGTGAAGTTTTACCAGAAAATTATGTATTATAAAATAAAGGTAAAATCCACCCAACATGATTTTTTGAGAAAAATGAGAGTAAAAAATTATATCCATATTTAGAAAAAAAATAAATAAATAAAATTCGGATATGGCTGAATTTGCAATTAAATTCAAATATACCTGCTTAGACCGAGGTTAGCCTCTGTCGAAAATTGTGCCAGTCAGTATTTGGGTATTTTGATCATGCTTTTTAATGAGTTATAATTGGGTCAAATTTACTTATCTATTTTTTGTATAATAATTCATAGACAGTTTTATCATTCGAATTCAATTTTTATTTTAATAAATTCAAGTTATTTAAAATATATTTATTGGAATAAAGTTATTATCTTTGAAAAAAAGTTATTATTTAAGTAAATTTAGTAGATATATTAATATTTAAGAAAAATGTTCAATTGTTCTTTTAAAATGTTTGAAATATTCCTGACATCTTTATTATAGAGTATTTCTGAACACAAAATATAACCTTTTTATCTGTCTTTTTTTTAAATTGGCAGAAGTAAAAGATTTTGCCTATTTTATCTAGGATATTTTAATATCACCGTAAAATATATATTTTTTAAAACTGTGTGCTTTAACATTTATCTTTTAAGTAAATACAAACTGCACAGGACGTCACTCTATTTGCAATCAATGTTAAGGTGAATTTGCTTAATATTTCAATAAACTCTAAACATTAAAGCATTATTTTTAAAGGAAAACAAACATCGCATAGTAATCACTAAATTTATTTGACTGTAATGTATACAGACCTTCTTTCCACCAGTGGTAGAAACATCTATCAAGTCGTAAACACATTTTCCTTCCTTATTTTTTGCTTTGGGATCACAGCCTTTTTTTATCAAAAAAATAATTATGGAATACGTAACTCTATTTGCACCCACATCATTTGGTGTTAACTTATCATAAATCGCAAATATCTCCGGACAATCCTGAAACACAATTGATTTTAAATAAAGTATCAAAGGTCGAGCAAAAATGAAATATAAATTTAATATATTACTCCGGGACTTACTTTACTATTTGGTTTCTGGGCTTCCGAAGATTGAGCATTTACTCTTTTCATATATGCGATATGCAACGCCGTGTTGCCATCTTCATCAAATGCAGTCACTAAACATTCCAAACTAACTAGCTGTTCAATAACGATACAATGTCCTGCAAGTAAACAAATTATGCTAATGAATAACAAACAGGAAAATAAAATAAAACAGTCAAAAGATATGAGAATGAATTTGGAATTTACATACCTTGCGAAATGGACAATAATAATGGAGACTGGTGTCTATTATTTCTAAGATTTAAGTCTGCATGTCCAATAGTGACCTGCAAACATATTTAAAGAATTCTTGTGAAGTTTAATGAGTCATCTGATAATCAGCTAGTTTCTTTTTTCTTTGAGATAACAAATCTCTTTCTTTGTAACTCAATTTCGTCTGAAATTATTATTTTCAAATATTGTCATTTAGATTTTCCGCTAAATTGTACCGTTTTTTTAATTAGATGCATAAAGCCATTTTAAGTTTTTAAAAGTAAATTTGGATATAAGAAAAACATAAAATAAAAATTAAATTAAATGTATAAAAAGGTACATAATCAATGTACTTTTTGAAAATAATTAAATACTTTCAATGAGGTCCTTTTAGAGCATAAGCACTAGTGGCCCATGGGGTGTATTTGATTCACTTTGTATATGTGGGACAAAAGAAGGAATTGTATTCAAAGACATATCCATTCAATAAATTTTACAACTTGTTCCTATTCTCAAGCTGGGAGATTGTAGTCCCCCATTTCAACCTCACATTCCAACTAAAAAAGTACCTACTTGAGATTTTTTCTTGTATAAAATGGCCTAAATATTTATTGCTATTCAAAGAAAAACAACCGGGGCCATTGAGGAAGTACTAACTAGAGCGCTGACAGCTTGAGCATGGCCATTCAAAGCGGCCAAGTGGAGGGCGGAGAAACCATCTTCCTTGGGACGGTCCACGAGAGAAGGCGCACGGCGACAGATGGCGGCACAGGCGAAGGCGTTTCCCTTCAAAGCCGCATGCTGGAGGGCATTAAACCCACGCTTATTGGCCAATCCAAAATTGGTATCTGCGCAGAACCATTTTAAAAATCAATAATCAGGTGCTTACTTACATATTTTACTAGTAAATATTTTCTACATGTTCAGAGCAGTGTCTAACAACTTTGTCTTAGAGAAGCACTCTCAAAGGGCAGTAAATTAAAAAAAAATTATACAATTGATTCTCGATTTACTGAAATGGATGGTGGGAAAATTCAGTTAATAAAACAACTGTTATATAATAATAATAATATTAATATTGTTCATATTATTGTTTTTTGAAAAAACTGCAGAATCATTATTTGAATTTTATAGTTTTCAGAAAATGACTTGGGACTTTTTAAATATCGCAGAGCGGAAACTCGGCATAGAACTTGGACGATGCAGTAGACTTGGACATGAGTGGTGCAAAGTCAGAACTCAGTAGTGGAAGTCAAAGAGAAAAGTGAGTCTAAGGGAGACAGTGTAAAGAAAAGAGTCAATGAGAAAACTAAGTTAAAGAAGATGAAGAGTACCACGTCGGTAAGAATAAATCCTGACTCGACCAGATGACTTATGTTCACATTTAAATAAAAATAGTACCACGTCATGATTGAATTGAAAAGTTGGAAAAGGAGTGGAATTCTAGTAAATAGTGTTTGATTATAGTTACCAGGATAGTCACACAACATCTGAATTATTCTCATGGAACCAGTGAGCGGTGCAGGGGTGGTGGTGGAGGAGGTGGAAGGGGGCGACCCTCCCCCACTACTACACTGGTTGTTGATAGCATCATGCAAGGCAGTATCCCCATAAGTGTCCTAAAGTTTACAGTTTACTATTAAAATACTGTTTATATATGTTTGCAAAGACAGAGTGGTGTGGCGTTCTATTCTCTCTGCCTACCCCTGCGGGGAAGCGGCGTGATGGTTAGTTAGTTAGTTTTTTTTATATATGTACTATGCCGTTTTCTGTGCCCAAGTGGATCTAAATAAACCACACGAAAAAAAGGATCTATATTGGAATTTTTTACAAATGAACACATTTCAGTTTTAATTATTTTGTCAACAGAAATTCAGATTATTTTTTTTAGCTCTGTTTAAATTTTTGGACCCTTCAGTTTATACAAATAAGCTTCTTCTGTACTTAAAACTAATTTTAAAATACAGTAATATGATGTCAAAATACAAAATTCTTTATTTCTCTTATAAAAAAAATCCTTAATAATTCAAAATAAAAATGCACCTGCAAATTGACATTAGGGTTATGTTGCAGAAGAACCCAAACACAATGCGGTAGACATTTGTGTGCTGCAATGTGTAATGCCGTACATCGGCTACGATTTACAGCGTTGATGTCCACATCTTTATCTGACAGAAGTATTTCCAGTATCTGTTGAGAAAAAAAGTTAGGAACCCATCACATATGTATAAGTATTTAAAATTTATTTAAGTCACGGGAGTATTTCAATGTATTGACAATGGAAATTCGGAACTGAAAAGCAAATGGTAGTAAGTTCAGTATTTAGGTAATATGACAATTGTCACGAACCAAGAATAAGGCTTTAATGTACTGAACATTCAGAGTTCACTAGTGTTATTATCGTTTTGATTCAAAACTATATTTAAAATAAAAGTTGTATGAAAATACTTTATTTAGAGTCATGTCAATGAGAAGCATATAGCAGTTTGTCTAAAAATACTATATGATAATTATTTTTAAAAAATCTAGAATATTTAAAAACATATGCAAATTTGATTTAAATAGAGTCATACTTATAGTGAACCTACTTAAAACCAGGGCTTTTTTTTAAACAAAAAAGGTCAATCAAATCTAGATAACAATGCATTATGCGTGATAATGAGTTGAGATAACAGAAACTGCAATGTAATGGAATATACACATAATACATAATAATACAATTAGATAGATGTGAAAATAAATGTTTATAATTCTAGATTCCAATATCTTTTCTGGACCTGTTAATTTAATATGTGAAGTACAGTAAAGGCTCATTAATTGAAGGGACTAAAAAGAGAAAAATTTAATATTTAGAATTTTAAATTATAAAATTTGAAAAAATCAATTACTCATTTTTCATGTATAAACTGATGCAAAGCAATCTTTCCAAAGTAATTGATATTTTTTGTTTGAAAATAACAAAAGAAGTAAAATGTAAATTTGAATAAAAAAAATATGTGTATTCATTGTTTTTTTTTTTTTTCTAGCCTATTTTTATAATATTAATAATTTCATTGGTGTAAAAAATCATTATAAATATGTTTTGAATTATGGCAAACATTTAATTTAAGTTGTTCAAATTAAAGAGCTCTCACTGTAATCATTTGACTAATTTAGCCCATTATTCAAATGTGTAACCTCTGGTTGGTTGCCAAAAGCCGCATCATGAAGTACCGAGTCCCCGTCATCGTCCACGGCAGTGGGACGTGCTCCCCGAGACAGCAGGAACTGCACGAGGGGGCGGTGACCTTGGTACGCCGCCACCTGCAGCAGGGTCTTCCCGCAGTATGGAGTATCAATCTGTCCAGACAAAGAGAGGGTCTAATAATCAATATCAGTTTATTTTATCCCTCTTCACATTAAAGGTGGGGACTGACCGGAACATTTTGTCGCAACATAACATTCGCGGCGAGCATCCGAACATCAGATGTAGTACTCGGAACAAGCTCGGCCGATATTTGAGCAGTGGCCGATTTACTAAGGAATTCAAAAGAGATTAAGAAAAACCTTTCTCTCATGTAATTAGCGATCAATATAAAACTGTATTAATTTAACTACGGGAGAAGAAATAAGAATAGTATAATAAATA
The DNA here is from genome assembly GCF_059751285.1 of Brachycentrus maculatus. Lineage (NCBI taxonomy): Eukaryota > Metazoa > Arthropoda > Insecta > Trichoptera > Brachycentridae > Brachycentrus > Brachycentrus maculatus. The sequence continues at coordinate 197,106 of NW_028281400.1, read as the reverse complement.
ATAATAATACGTACAATGGTTTTATCTTTCTCATATAGCTCCTTGACATATTCCAAATTCCCCTGAGCGACTTTACTCATCAGAAGTCTCATTTCCGGCCGATCGGGGCTGGAGTCAGGGGGTGCCGGAAGGGCGCTGTGCCCCGGCAGCGGAGGTACGGGGCCTGGGACGGGAAGGGGCGCCGCAGGGCATCCTTGGGCCGCTCTGGCGACAGGAACAACTGGCGGCTCGGGTTTAGTGCAGCGCTGAACCAGCACTACACACTGGGGGTTGAGAGTCCACATTTTCTTTGTCACATCGTCCAGTATTTGTATTCGAAGGTCCCCATCTGCGTAAACATTCATCACAGTCCCAACTTTGCCCAAATCCTGAGACAAAAAGAGTTAATCAACATGACATGTATTGAATATAAAAAAGGATACTACAATCATATTTGTTGTTTTAAAGTCTGCAGAAAAAATGTTGCCAGTTTAAAAATCTAATCTCAAAAAAAACACCTTTATTTTAAATGAGAAAAAATTTTAAAATATTTTTCTTACGGTCTCCATTGCTGGCACCCATTCGCCGTGTTGTCTTTGCAGTTGGCGTACTTGAGGGAGGTCTGATATAATCCGAACTGTGTCTCCGATTCTGTACCAAGCCACAGCCACCAGTGCAGCGGGATGAAACGTCCAACGGTTCGGGCATCCTACAATATGTCGCACACTTAATTTACACACAATATTTTCTATTTTTCTTTTTTTATAGAAAAATATAGTCATCATAACCATTACATAAGTAATATGAATTGCTTAAAACTACACTAATATTTTTAATATTCTATTTTAATATACTTTAAGATAACACCCCCTTGTGGGCGCTGGCGGTCTAGAGGGGGGCGGCAAGGGGCCCAGAAAAAAAGGGGGTGTTGAAGTGGTTTAGGGAGTCTATTCACTGAAATTAAAACCTACCTACATAAATACTACACAAATTGCTCCCACTGGTAAAATAGCATCGTTTAGAATTAAAGTAATAAATGTGGTTTTTAAGATGTAAAGTTTTAAAAATTTGGGGGGCACTGAAAAATAATTGATTTTTAAAGTGGGCGATAGACGAAATAAGTTTGAGAACTACTGCTCTATAGGGATTTTATAAAGAATAAATAAGATGGTATCGTCGTCAAATATCTTTTTTATTAAATGATTTCAAATTTGTATATAATTTTAACTCCATTAACTAACTAAGTAGGCAGAGAGAATAGAACGCCACACCACTCTGTCTTTGAAACATTCTTGGCCTCTTCTGCATTTATGCATCTCTTCATACATACCCGCCGATTTTTTCGACTCACCTAACCTAACATAACCTAACCTAACCTGACCGCTTGCAAGTATTTAACATACCTGATCGTGACAAATTTTTATCGGTCTTTCTCGGCTCCTTTTTTCTCATCACTACATTTGCCTCATCAATTTATTTTATAGTTCTTTCTTAACTCATTTGTTCCACATGTCCAAACCATCTAAACACACCTTTCTTAATCTTATCGATACTGCTTATCCCAGCTTTGCATTCCTTCATTATTTCACCATTCGAACATCTAAAATCGTTTTGCCAAACTGGCAGTACACAACTGAGTCCTGGTTTCAATCCTAATGCTTGTAGTATCTTTTTTCTGCTATGCAAATCTACATGAAAATAATACCTTCATGCTGAACTCTGATGTCTCCTCTCTCCGTTACTCTGTGAACGACACCAATCTTTCCAATATACTAAAAATAAGAAGAAAAAAAACATATGTCAAATATTAAACTTGGACAATGGATCGAGATGAGATTGGAGATGTAGGATCAAATTCAAAAAGCAGATTAAGTAATAGATTCTTTGCAAGAATTGTACATATATATTGTTGGGTTATTGGATTTTATCACTTAATGCTACTAATCACACTTTGAAATCAGTGCTCAATAATTTCCTAATAATTAACACATTATATTCATTACATTTTGACGGTCTTAAATACTTAAAATTTTGGACATCTCAACATAGATGAATAAGAAAATGGATGTCTGTCACAAGTAATTACTTTACACCAGTGCTCCGCAACCGGTGTGCCGTGGAACACTGGTGTGCCATGAGCCGAATACAGGTGTGCCGCGATCAAATTTAATGTATATGACATTTTACAGTTTTTCATTTTGTATTTAATACACAATGACGAATTATTTTTCATAATATTGTTTGTTTTTCAAAATGTAGGATATAATAATTCTCTCTTTCTCAACCCTTGTCCGCACCCCAATGGTGCATAGGGCACTGCATCATATAAGCGCAGTGTTATCTTGATAGTTAACACATGAAGGAAAGGTGATTAGCCCTCCGCTTCAGGTACCAGGCCAGGGTAGTATTGAATAAATATTAGACTGAAAAAATCATTTATATTTATTTAACCCCCCCCCCCCCCCCGGAAATTGAACCCGGGACCTCCAGAACGGTAGCTGAGCGTGCTGACCATTACACTACGGAGGCGGATAACTACTACAATTAAATAATTTTTCATTGGTCTATATATACTTAAGCTTTTGGTGTGCCGCGGAACACTAGGAAGAATTTTAGTGTGTCATAGGTGAGAAAAGGTTGTAGAGCACTGCTTTACACACATGCAACATACTTCTCCAAAAATAGTTCCTAAATGGAGAAAGCCAGATTTGTGAACTAGTATTTTTGGACACACTCAAAATGTTATAAATGAAATAATCTGGTCAAATTAAAAGCTGCATAAAAAAATTCAAATCATGTTTCCATGTATGTAAAACAAATCTGGTTAGGATCTTGTATACATCTAAATAAAAGCTTTTTCAATCCAACATAGATGGCTCTAGTGAACTCACATGTACATTGTTATGAGATGAATAGTATATGTAGGAGATCCAAAAATTTGAGTAGTGTGGTTGTCAATCATGGGTAGAATGGTGAATGTTGCATGTGTGTAAAGTGATTACTTAACCAGCGTTTGACGGGTCATAAGCCCTATAAAAAGCTTGAATTCTATATTCTTCGTCATCTATGTCTCAATGTCAAAATGTAGCACATTTTTCTTGGTCTTTTAAAAAGATTAAATCGAGGTTTCACTATGTGTTAATAATTCTCAATACATTTGCTGAGCATGCGCAAACTTTTGTCTTGTGACGATGATGTGTCAAATTAATATGACGTGATGATTGAACTTTTTTCTAGAAAACTTTAAATTATTATGTAAAGTCACCATATACTGGATTATGATTAGTTTTACCTAGAGTTATCTGGTATAATGTTTTCAGTATACTTACATCGGCCATGCGGGGATTCCAGCCTCCGTGTCCTTGCTGCAGATGGCGGAGTGTGTCAGCATCCAGTGCCACCCTCACGCGGTCTCCGGGACACAACCGAGGCGCAGCTTCACTCTCCGCGGGATTCTCCCCCGCCACAGAAGCATCTGCCGTTTTCCCTGAATTCAAAAATACTAATTCAATAAGATACAGTGGAGCCTCTCATAACGAGTTTAATTCGTTCCAGCATCTTACCCCTTAAGCTACATTCACTAAGCGAAACATTTTTTCCCATACAAATCAATGTAAAATACAATAATGCCAGGCCGAAATTTTTTTTTATTTTTTACATTACTTTTTTTAACGTTTATTAGCGTGTAAAAACTTGGATTAGAATAAATTATAATGAATTTATGACAAATAATTAATATTTTTTACCTAGAAAACTGTTTTAAGACATTTGTCTTTGCCGACGCTTCAAAGTTTGGCATTATCATTGAATAATTTTGTAGTGATTATAGCACTTACCTAAGACAGGAAGATGATGGGTATAATAGAATCCTGAAGTAGCTGGAGTGATGAATTTCAAATCCATTATTCCTTTGTGTCCAACTCTGTTGAGATGTTGCATTTTTTAATGAATTATTTAACATATACCAATAATCTAATAAACCATGACTCATTAAAACAGTTAACATCTGGGACATGCCTCACATTATCAGAATAAAGTAAGACGATATGGGGAGCAAAATTATTTCAATATTTACATTTCTTGATGAAACTCTTGATGAAAGAGATTGATAAAACACAGAGTAGGTAATTTATTAAATTTTTTTTTACCTCCAACTAGGTTTCGGTATTTCAATAGATTTTTTATAATAGAGGTTATTAAATATTTATACATTTACCCCTATCCCACAATGACACCTCAAGTTTTTTTTTTATATTTTAATATTCATATAACAATTAACAATTGTGACAATTATTATACATGCCAGAAAGAAAATGAAATCCAGCAAACCGTGATGAAAAAATTAAATCAAACACACAATGAATGATGGCAAAATGACTGTGTGGATTCAATCTGTTCTAATTTGATCCGGTAGCAAAATAAAAATAAAATATTTACCGGTAGTCGTTTTTGGTCCCATCTCCCCACTGCACACAAGCCACTGAGCGGCTAGATTCATTTCCCCAACAGCAAATGTCTGTTACTTTGCCAGTCGAACCTGAATTCCAATGATATAATTGTATAAGTGTTCCCATCGCTATAAACCTAATTTTTCATTAATCAAAATTTTTCATTTGTATGAATGTTAAATGGGAATGTGCTGTTCTTCCTCCATCCAGTTGGGTGCCAGCTATTGGCTTGTGATCGTATTTTAGCTAATATATAATATTAAATGAACTACGTATCTGATGAAGACTTGGATTGAACAGCTTTTGACAAAAATGACAAAAAATTTGTGTCATTTGGTCCATTACTTCCATAAAAATAATGTTTTTTTTCATATCTCAACTACAGCATGTCTTCGATTGGCGTTGCGGGTTCAATTCCCGCCAATTGAAAAATAAATACAAGAAAGATTTATTTTCAATTGGTCTGGGTGTTTGTGATTTATTTTTCTCACCTAATTTCCCTATCAAAGTCAAAGTCTCTAAAAGAGGCTTTGCGGGTTATTCTTTTTTTTTTAACTAATATTTACTTCAACTCTAACTTGCAAAAATGATTTTTGCTACCTGAATCTGCACCCTAGTATGTAATAACCATCCGGTGGTGAAGTTAATTTTTTTCAATTAGTTTAGTTTTTGTATGGTTCAACTGATAAAATTCAATTCAACCAAATACTGATATGTAACGGACATCAATTAAGAAAATTTTCTACAATATCCGATATTTTATAGGAATATAATCATAAAAATATAAATTAAAAATTATATACAAACCTTCACCGCCATCTTGGTTTCCCCATTTCCAATCGTGTCCTCTTTGAACAGTAGCTCCTACGTATATACCCTTTATCAATAACTTAGCTTCATTAAGCCGGGGTGTTAATTTTACTCTGTGGACAATTCACATAGATTAATGACGAAATGCCTGATGTAAGTCAAATAGTAAACCTTATTGATCTATTAATATTTCTTACTTAATTATTATAAAAGCAATACAACATTATTATTCTTATTATTATTTTTAAACCATTATCAAACAAAAACTCACCCCGATGATATTGGACTTTCGTATCTAAGAAATGGATGTTCTAGGTTATGTTTCTCTGAATGATAGCATGGAGTGCATAGATCGTAGTCATAACATATAGTGCATTTATATCGCATTCCCACAATACCATTTTGTTTACAAGAATCACATTCAATATTTGGATGTCGAACGCCTGAAAATCAAAACACAATTTCTAATTGTATGTAGAAATCCATCCACTCTGCCCCCCGAATTCCAACAACATAATGTTAGTACATAAAATTGACGATTAATATATTAGCCGTAGTTTTAAATGTAGGCTTTACCGTTAATACTGATGAGTAACAGCTAAATTATATTACCCAACTTTTATCAATATTACAGACGAACAAAATGAAACATTTTAATTAATAAAATAAAATGTGTTGGTTACAAAGGTTTCATAAAAAAATAAAACATAACAATAATTTTGCGGGCTATACATTTTTTAAAACAACATTGAAGAGATATAAACAGAGTCTGACAGATAAGACAGAACTCGCACTTTTAATGCCATGTAAGAAGCATTCCGTCCCACCCCTAAGACCAGTATTGGGAATACATACCACACTGTGCAGTGTCTATCACAATCAGGTCAAATTGGCCTTGATAGCCGGTACGGTAATTGGAACGTAATCCACAATCCCAACAGACTACGACTGTCTTATCAGGTGAGCGCTTACTACCTGCCTGACCCAACTCGCACACTGTTCCAGAAGAACCAATCCCGCCATCTGTAACCCAATACACACACATTATTAATACTCTGCTAATAGATTTATAATGAAGCTTGTGAGTAAAGAAGGAGCAGTTAAATTAAATACAATCAACATTTTAATAACTGAATATTAAAATGTTGATTGTATGTGATGATAATAGTTATAAATAGAAAAACAATTTACATAGATGGCAGTTTTGGAGCCGGTTTTCTTTGTTTCAATACTTTTAAATTTACAAGTTTAACAACAACAAAAACATTCCTCAACGGTGTACAGAAACAAATTAGGTTTACAGCAGTGGCAGATTTAGCATTTGAGATTAAATTTTGAGGGCCCCTTTTAAATGTTTTTAAAGACTCACCTGTAGAGAAATTCACATCATTTAATGTTTGCAATATGATTTTGATTATTTTTGTAAATGCATCAGTATTTAAGTAAAATTTAATCTAACACTCTCCTTATCAATCATCGTTCACTTTGGTATTACACAAAAAACCATGAATGATAAGGACAGTGTTAAGGTAGGAACTGAACTGAGCCATTTCGTCGTAACACATTATGATGCGAGTATACATATAGTCAGTACAGCGAGTCGAGCGCTCCATCCATAGTTTCGGTTGCTCGCTAATACTCGCCGCGAGTGATGTTACGACGTTACGTTACGACGAAATGCTCCGGTCAGTCCTTACCTTTATATTACCATAGAATCAAGTAAACGATGGTTTTAATTTACAAAATAAAATTGAATTGTGTATGGGTAAGTTTGAAAAAATATGGAAAGAAAATGATAAAAAAAAACACTGTAAATGCCTTTTGTACAAGAATATAAATATTAAAACCCAAAAATACATAGTAAATATTTAATGCATATTTAAATATTTTATGTATAATATTAATATGTTTTAATTATTTATTTTTATTATTAATAAATTGTCCACCTCTGTAGTTTAATGGTTAGCATTTTTGGTTACCATATTAGGGGTCCCTGGTTCGATTCCCAGAGGAGAAAATAAATGTGGTTTTTCACTGTAATATTCATTTATTATTACCCAGGAATGGTACCTGAAGCGCAGGACTGATTATCTTGCCTTCATATAACAAACAATCTAATAAACATTGTAAAAATTTGATGCAGTGCCCTACGCACCATTGGGTGCGGGTAAGGGTCAGTAGTAGTAGTAGTAGTAGTAGTAGTAGTAGTAGAATTAATTTACGAGAGTTCTAAATCAACAAACCTAAGGGGAGAAAATAATATATTCTAAAAATAAACAGTCTGAAGGAAGTCTAAAAATAAGCATAGGAAATACTTCTGCCCCTACAGCACCATTATTCACATACTTCTAATTATAGACATATTTAACTCAATGACTAACACACTTTTCCTGCTAGTTCAAAAATAAGAAGCAAAAACTTAATGCAATCTTGGTAATAGAAACATTTAGAACTTTTTAAGAGTATAAAAATATTAATTTATTTTATAAAACGGTTCATACGCTAAAATAACATAACAAGACCATTTCATGGAGAGTATGTATGAAAGAAGAAAAAAAATATTGATGTTGAGCCCTTTAGAGCCTACTAGAAACATGGTTTTCTGTTAACAAAACTATGTCAGTCCGTAAATAAATTCAAAAACAGATCGCTAATACGCTCTAAAAAAACAGACATTTTTAGAAATAATATTCTAATTAAAACAGAAGGTTGATTTCCACAACCAAAAACAAATGTAAGAAATGTAACAAGATAAAATATCAGTAAAATCTCAAATACCTTGATCGCCCCATATCCAATCTTGTCCTCTGATAACTCTGACTCCGGGGGTGTACATTTTGAATAAAAATCAAAAAATGCAGGATTTATTCGACATCCCCATTCGCCCATTTACTTTCGTTGGCTGTTTCCGCGACAAGTAATAAAATACAGCAAAGCATAAACGGTTATCATGTTTACACTTATTTTGAATCCCTTATTAAAAATTGAATGAGTACACAATATCGAGTGTATCAAGTAAATACGTTTTAATATGTTTTGAAAATACGATAACAGCTCAAGTTTATTTTCTTCTCTAACTCCTGAACGATACGAAACGCGAGTAATGTCAAATTGTCAATTGTTGTCAATTGTACATCCAAAGATAAAAGGTTACTAAACGATACTAAATATGGCAATAGACAATATAAGGACATAAGTGCTTGCTTATGTTTATGCAGTATCTACCAATTTATCAGTAGAATATGGGCGTCTGTTTACTACCCGGAATTACACGGAATTTTACCGTCTGGCACGTCAGTTAGTGTTTCAAAACGACGATCGGCTTGGATTGGCTTGTACTTTTGTCCATCTTTTTTCGGATCGGTGCGTGAATACGTTGCGCGTAAATTCGATCACGCTAAACTGTCATAGTCACTTTCAATTTTCAAAACCGGACTGCCGGATGGTAAAATTCCATGTGGAACACAAAGCCCTATGTGTTTATGAAGAATGAGGACGGCCGAAAAAGACTTGGCATGATTAGATCAATCTGGACCTAAAATCCAATGGTGTCAAAAGTCAGCGTAATCAGCGGGCATGTATGACTATATATATATATATATATATATATATATATATATATATATATATATATATATATATATATATATATATATATATATATATATATATATATATATATATATATATATATATATATATATATATATATATATATATATATATATATATATATATATATATATATATATATATATATATATATATATATATATATATATATATATATATATATATATATATATATATATATATATATATATATATATATATATATATATATATATATATATATATATATATATATATATATATATATATATATATATATATATAAATATATATATATATAAATATATATATATATATATAGGGTCCGCCATCTAAAGTTTTTTTTTCAACTAGTGCTTATTTCGTGAATGGTAACACTTAGCTCATGTCTGATTTGACAAATAATTAGTTTTATCCTTCCGCTGAGCGAATATGGTTGTGTATACGCTTGAACAACGCTGAGAAATATTGCGACATTCGACTTACAGAAGATGCCGATTTTGCCAAAAAAATCATCTTTTCGGATGAAGCTCATTTTGATCTTGGCGGGTATGTAAACAAGCAAAATTGTCGTATTTGGGGCACAGAAAACCCGCACGCATACATTGAAAAGCCGGTACACCCAAAACGAGTCACTGTTTGGTGCGGATTTTGGTCCAGAGGCATAATTGGGCCATTTTTCTTTGAAAATGAGCAAGGAGTGGCCGTTAGTCAATGGCGATCGTTATCGGGCCATGTTGAACGGATTTTTGTTCACAAAAATTGAAGAGGAGGATATTGGCAACATTTGGTTTCAACAGGACGGCGCTACGTGCCACACAGCCGAAGCTACACTCGATGTTTTGCGCCCCATTTTCAAAAAAAAAATGTTATTTGGCGGACCCTTTATATATATATATAATATATATATATATATATATATATATATATATATATATATATATATATATATATATATATATATATATATATATATATATATATATATATATATATATATATATATATATATATATATATTTATATATATATATATATATATATATATATATATATATATATATATATATATATATATATATATATATAAATATGTATATATATATATATATATATATATATATATATATATATATATATGGATGTAAATGAAGGGAGGAGTGTATGTCAGGACAAAAGAGTGTGGCGTTCCATCCTCTCTGCCTACCCCTGCGGAGAAACGGCTTGATGGTAATAGTAGTAGTAGCAAAACGTTTAATGTAAATAAACGTTTACATGTATTCCATGCTCCATACATAATTTTATTGCACTGGCTTCATTAGGCCATGATGGCCAAGTCATGTTCTGATTGGGGTTTTCTGGTATTAAATTTATTAATATTTTATGTTACTCGAAATAATAAACTAGCGATAAATATCACTACCACCATTGTTAGTATTATGCCTCTAATACTCTGGAAAATAAAATGCTCACCATGATCCAGAGCAAATAATAAATATTTAAGTGTAGATTGCATTACAGCGCCATGCTACCAGCCTGTTAACTGTCACATTAGTTAGCCTGTTGTGACTGTCAGTGTCAAAACGTGTTGTCTCTGGTCGCCGATCTCTTATTCTCAAATAATTCTTCATTCTTATTCTTATATACATATTAAACTCATATTGTTCTTATCTTGGGACAGAATATAATTGACTTTCTGAATCCGTTTAGATAATAATTTACTGACATTATTTGAAAAACGATGTCATCTAATAATATTCATGTAGACATCGGGTTTGTTGAAGAGTGTGAGGAATGGAAATTAACTCCTCGTTTTTTTCCTAGCAAAGTTGGTGGTAAACCAGCATGGCTTAATTTGAAGGATTTACCTGAACCCATTGATATCCAATGCGGAAAATGTAAAGAACCATGCGTTTTTCTTTGCCAAGTGGGTTTTTTTAATTAAATAATTGTATTATTTCGTTAAACGTAATTCGATATTCATGTGTGATGTTTTTTTTTTCTTTAGATGTATGCACCCATTGATAATAACCCAGAAGCATTTCATCGTACATTATATATGTTTATTTGTAAAAATTCTGCTTGTTGCTCAACAAATAATTCTGGGAATTTTGTAATATTTCGATGTCAACTACAGAGAAATAATGCATTCTATCCTTTTGATCCTCCAATTGAAGATAAAAATGAGGTAAATATGTGTACGATAATGAAAATTAAAAAAAAAGTGAAAATACTGGAAAATATGTAAAGGTACCACCATATGCCAAGATCCAACAACAATATACAGTGGAACCTCTCATAACGAGTAATGCGCATAACAAGCAAGAAAAGTGAAAAAGTCGCTCCCTTAACAAGCGACATTTCGCATTACGAGTTACAGAGAAAGGTCAAGTCCCCTTTTCACGACAACCTGTGAGACGGGACTTCCGCGCCAGTCAAAACAAAAATGTTTCATTTAACGAGTAAGATTCTGGAACTAATTAAGCTAGTTATGAGAGGTTACACTGAATATAATAATTTATCCCTAATGACGTCACTAAAAATAGTGATATGAATATTGAGATTGAAATTATAAAATAATATCAGTTTAAGCTTAACATGACATGACGCAACAGGTCTGTTATTTAAAATTACCTAAAGCAAACTGTGTCGATTAAATATAATGCTATTCATGTCTTTACAGATATTTGATTACAGTAAATGGACGCCCTTGTGTCAACTATGTGGTGCAAAGGGTCCAAATCACTGCGCTAAGTGCAAGAAAACTAAATATTGCAGTAGGTCACATCAAATAATTGATTGGAAAAATGGCCACAGGGAAATCTGCAGCGGAGTAAGATATATGTTCATTTATTTATTTCTATTTTACGGTGAAAGTTCTCACATAAACGCAGGAATTTAAAAAAATCTAGAACAGTATTTTATATGAGCTTCTAAATAAGGCTTAAATCTTGTACATTATATTTCGATAACATTCATTATTTGCATGATAACTGATAACAATAAATATAAAGAAACAATACATTCCGTAGTAAAATAATTGATATTTATAATATTTTGAGTTTGTCTTTGTTTACAAATCTGGGTTTGTTTACTTTGTGTTCCGGCATCTCCTAGTGTGTAAAATATTTTGGAAAGAATATTACATACATTTCTTTAAGGTCTCTGCTAAATAAAAAAAGTTATATAACCATAGATGGTGCTGAGAACTCATGTGCGAAAGAAGGTATCAATTATGACATATATACAACTTTCGATATTTGAGTAGGGTTGTCAGTCTTGGGTAGAATGGTAAAGGTTGCACGTGTATAAAAGTGATCACTTAAACCAGCCTATGACGAGTCGTAAGCCCTGTAAATACCCAGACTTCCATATAATTTTTCAAGTATGTTAAGATGTCAGCATTGATATTTGTTAATTGCAGGAAAACAGTAGCCCTGGGGAAGTCAAAAATTGCTTATTATTTCCACAATGGGAACTCATTATCGATGAAGAAAGTGAGGTAAGATCAGAAATCAATTTTTTTACTGTCTCTTTTTGTTCTGATATTACATAATGGTCGTGACTAACCGGAGCCATTTCGTCGTAACGTAACACGTTGAGATGCGAGCATTCGTATAGTCAGTACTGCGAACCTAGCGCTCCATGCATAGTCGGAGCGCTCACCGCGAGCGACGTTACGACGAAATGCTGCGGTCAGTCCCCACCTTTAAAATAAATGTGGATTAAAACTGTATGAACTATTAGAAATAAAAGAGTAATTACTTAATAATATTTGTTATTTATCCATTCAGGAACCAACTAAAGAAACATCAGAAAAGGAAGAATTAGAATACTTGAATAAGCTCATTGAAGAGAGAAAAGCAGGAACACTGATTGATGAGGATGATACTGAATTAGAACAATATGCAAATAAGGCTGTTGAAGATAAAACATTTGAAAAGTTCAAACAAAGAATAAGTAGAGATCCGGGACAGGTGTTGAGATATAATAGGGGTGGATCTCCACTATGGATTGCCTCCAAACCTATTCCTCCACAAATTCCCAACTGTCCAATTTGCAATTCCGAGAGACAATTTGAATGTCAGGTAATATTTTGCATTCACAAGCAATACATTTTTTGGATTATTGTATTACATACTTCCTTCCTGTATTTCAGCCACTATCGCAGCAATCTTCTTCAAGGCGCTATGGTACTATAGGAGAAAATAATTTCAGATTTACCTGAAAATTTGTGAAAGTCTACATAGACATCCACAAGGTATAAATATAACCATGTACTAATTTATGTTATGTATTTTAGATCATGCCGCAGTTGCTAAATTTTCTTAATTTAGATCTTGGAGTGAATGGTATTGATTGGGGTATATTGGCAATCTACACATGTAAAAATTCTTGCAGTGATTCAGGGCCAGCATACAAAAAAGAATTCATATTTAAACAAGATGTCTCCCAAATTTCTTCACTGAGATTAAATGAATAGTAAAAAATGTGTACATGTTGTTTGTTTGTTGTGAAAACTGACCAGATTTGTATTTTTTTTTAAATAAAACCACAAGTAAGAAAACACTGAACTTATTTATTTAGCAACAAAATAAAAACAGGCACACAGAGCCTACAAGAATAAATATCCCAAAAATAATTAATATTATGTTCCTACATATATAATATTGTTTTACGGTTTAGACTCGGTTTCCTTTCCCCATTCTGTGGAAACGTAATTAAGTAAGTCATTCATCCCACTAAACTCTGTTCTTGACTGTGGGGGGTCATTTTTTGAAATTCGCGGTAATATTTTACCCATTTTCTTTCCAAAATCCTTAAGCTAAAACAAAAATTGTTTTATAGTAAAAGACATTGCTACTGTTAGACGGTAAAATATTTTATTGATTAAATGGTTCTTACGAATGCTTTAAAAAACATATAAAGAAATTATAGAAATATTCCAAATATAATCAGTTAGATATTATAATTAAGGATATGTATAATGGGGAAACATTTGATAACATTTTATTTATGATTTTCTCCATAAATTTATTTACTTTCATAATGAGCTATTAGTATGCCAAGCAAAAATATTGTAAATTTAAAACTGTTAACGTGCCGATTTGTCAAAAATACAATTTTCGACCCTAAGCAATAAAATCCGACCGAGTAGTTAACTAGACCGATGCCGCCAGGATTGAATTATGTTTATGACAATAGTTAAGATACTAAGTACCTTATTGGTATATATAAAACATCCAAGCTTTGTAATGTCAGTAGGTACGTATTATCTATTGTGTATATTCATTTATTTTATGTGGAGCAACAATATATTATTTAATATTGGTGCTTTAATAAAATCTACGATTTAACTTAGTATAGGACAACATAAATACCAGCGTTATTTATTACGAATGTACTGGTTTAAATAACTAAGATAATAAATTGTAATTTTAATAGCATTCAAAAGTATGTATACTAATTATTACATAAAATTTTTAATTATTATTTCGCTTCATTCAGGTTATTGTGGCCTGAAACAAGACAAGACATACCCTTTTTTTCATTCAAATAAAAAATCAATCTTCGAATAAAAAATCTACATATTTTTTAACCTGTATCATCCATTGTAAACTGCCCATTGTACATGCCTGTGTACTCAAGATTGTTTTATTTTTCATCTAAACACACCAAATCGGTGTTAATAAGTTAATATCTTTATTTGATCAGCGATGTAAACACTTCATGTATTTAAATATTTCTTACGTCACTGGCTCCAGAAAGTTTCCATATTCCGTAACATATTAGTGATGTGCCGGTGATGGCATAAAGGCTCCCCCATCCCAGGGCACGCAGAGCGAGGAGAGCTCCAGAGTCCGCCATCTCTGCACTGATTGCCACTCCTGAAACCCTTCCAGGTAAGCTTTAAAACTCGACTACATATGAAGGCATAAAACATTTTAAAAGGCGAGTTAAGCGGTAAGCTAATATGTGCTCATAAAATCAATGCTTAGAATATTAAAAAATTTGTTAATAAAATGCCTATATGTACTATGCAGTGATGGGATTCAAAATTTTCAAGAACCGGTTCGCCTTTTAGGTACTATCCCTACCTCCCCCCTATAAAAAAAAGTTTTTACATTTATTTGTTAATTTGTTTTTTATTCTGCACATAAACAGAACATTCACATAACAACTGAGAATGCTCGATTATAATAGTAGGTACATCGTGGTTCAAGCACATCCAATCATGTACTATCCAATATGCACCCTTTTATAAAAAAACAGCTTCCTTAATCACTATGAGGTATGGAAAAGGCGCTAGATTTTCTATCGCATATTTTTATGTATTAAATATTTCTATCTCCTTCTGGACCTGTGGGAGACCAGCAAGTTATAGAAAGGAAAACATTGTTTACTTGTACATTTTTTGAAGCGCATATCTTTCACAATATTCTTTTTACTGAGTGCAACTAACTGATAACTGAATTTTTCCATTATTTTTTTTCATCTTTCCAACCATTTTTCCTCTTTGTGAGGTTCAAATACTTTGAAAATGTGGCGGACCAAGTAAACCGAGCGTGCTCTGATACATGATTTCAATCGGAATATTGTGTGACAACAAAGGGCCGGTTCGGCGAACTCTAAAAATTTTAGGCATCGCTTCGCTAAAACCGTCAGAATCCCACCACTGAATCTAGGCTTAGGAAAACAAATAATACAGTAGAGCAAAGAGATGCTGCTGATTATCCATGGGACGATTATAAGTAAATTTGATTAACCATGAGAATTGAGAACTCAAAGTATGATTTATTTCGCTTGTGTTTTCATACATATTTCTGGATCTTCAACCCAGTAGACAAAAAAAAACTTAATTCGGAATATAGAGGTGTGCTCCTTGGGCCCAAGTATCCTGCAACTCTAGCAAACACCACTCATAATCGGCGCTTTCATATGGGTTTGATATTTAAGTGGATAAATATGTATAGTATGGGATAGTTCGCGATGAAATTAGTTACCTTTACTAAAATATTGCGGATCTTTTTTCTTTACAGCTGCAATTGTTGCTCCAAATCCGAATATTCCTGACATTCCGGCGACAGTTGTCAAAAATGCTCCAGCTGCAAAGGTTAACGTAAAATTTAATCAAAACGATTATTTTAATACATAATTATTATCGACTCAAAAAGTAACGCGCCTTTTACTCTGAACAATTTATTTTCTTTATCTGTTGATGTTTCGGGAATGACGGCTGTGTCACTCATTTTATTATCATTGTTTCTATACAAATCTAATTAGTTACTTTACTTAATGATTTTGAATAATTTTGTTTCATAATACTTTTGAAATAAAATATTCTTTATTTTTCTTCAAATACTCATTCGAACCCCCGCACGATTTTCATTTTCGCAATAACAGATGACATTTAGTATTGCCACTTAAATATACTACAGTTGATCTATTTTATTTATACAATTCACATGCACCTAAAATTCTAGGTACCTACTTAGGAATTTGTACACCAGGGACGGCGAATGAGGACTCGCGGGTTACGCAGTAACCCGCGTTAGAAATTATATAACCCGCTTAAACTTTTAGATAAGATTATTTTCATTTTTCACTTGTTTGTGTTGGATAGCAGGAAAAGAAGCCTTGGACTATTTTTTTTTTTCAGATTTAGTCACGATTATATCTTCTATTTTCTTAAACGTGGGTTCATTGTTAATTTTAAAAGCATCTTTTACATTATGCCAGTTCCATACAAGTAATTTGAATATATCTTCGAAGTTTAGTAATATATTGTATTTAATTTCACTTAAATTACCAAACAACCGGCATTTTCACTTTATAAGCGATCCATGGAAAAAATTATGAAAACCAGCGCAACATAATTTCTCGTTTTATTGGTCTGAGCTATACTGGAAACGTGTGCAGGAAGTGGTCACAAGAGTGCTGGTGTTGCTCAACTTGACCCACCCACCCCTTATACACCCTAGTCTGAAATCATGACGTATGTATAAAAAAAGTTATGTTTATTTTTTGAAATCCAAACTGGAATTTACCTCGAAAATCACAAAAATGAAACATTGAATTCAATCCGGAGACAGAGAAAGTTATCACAATAAATTGATAATTTACACATGTGGACCATTTGGCACCTTTTGATCGCTGTGCCCATTAAGAAATCGAAAAAAAATGAAAACAGCCAAACTCAACCTATGTGAGCCGCAAAATTGATTTTTTAATAAAATTTGATTAACTTGCAAAAAAAGGTTCGCCATCCCTAGTCTACACTGGACAAAAAAATCCTGTCCTATAGACTCTACAAGACAGGAATCTAACTTTCTTTTTCTAGCGCCCCTTGCCACAATTCCTTGCAATAAATGTGAATCAACAACTTATAATTTATTTGTAGAAATGTAAATTCTTGTAATTGAGGGCGGTGTACACACACACATCTATATATATATATATATATATATATATATATATATATATATATATATATATATATATATATATATATATATATATATATATATATATATATATATATATATATATATATATATATATATATATATATATATATATATATATATATATATATATATATATATATATATATATATATATATATATATATATATATATATATATATATATATATATATATATATATATATATATATATATATATATATATATATATATATATATATATATATATATATATATATATATATATATATATATATATATATATATATATATATATATATATATATATATATATATATATATATATATATATATATATATATATATATATATATATATATATATATATATATATATATATATATATATATATATATATATATATATATATATATATATATATATATATATATATATATATATATATATATATATATATATATATATATATATATATATATATATATATATATATATATATATATATATATATATATATATATATATATATATATATATATATATATATATATATATATATATATATATATATATATATATATATATATATATATATATATATATATATATATATATATATATATATATATATGTATATATATATATATATAAATATATGTATATATATGTATATATATATATATATATATATATATATATATATATATATATATATATATATATATATATATATATGTATATATATATATATATAAATATATGTATATATATGTATATATATATATATATATATATATATATATATATATATATATATATATACATTCTCAGATTCATATAATAATGATAATTATTTGTGATTTTCTAGGTTTACCGATTTAGATTTCACAAAATAAAAAGGGCAATTACTATCTCATAAAATATTTAGGAAAGGGAGATTCAGAAAGCAGTACAATATTACTTTTGAATATTATTTTATTAATAATGTTAATTGACAAACAAAACACACTTGAAGGTCTGCATGTTATTTTTTAATCATAAAAATGCATATTTATATGTATATCAATTCCAAAGCACCAATAAATACAAGTAAGCAACATGATAAAAATATTTATTTTTACATAATTACAGTTACAACTTACCTATATAATTCATAAAAAAATATACATTTTGAATGTAATAATAAATTGTGATAACTGATTTCATTATTTAACATACACAAAATAACATAAAGATCATCCATTTTCAATGCTTAACATTGAAGATGTGCAATTTTTTTAATGCGTTTAAATTTTTAAATATGCAAAACATGTATATTTTTTTTTCCCTCTCCACGAGGGGACGTTCTGACAATTTCCTTCCCTCATCATACAATACAACAAAATGATAGTGAATAAAAAAAGGGCATCATAAAACACTAAGTTGAAATTTGTGTAGAACCTCTCTCAGAATGTTTTTCTTTATTAACTTAAAAAGTGATTAATTAAAAACTAAATTGTGTTAAAAGATTAGTCAAATACATAATAGTACTTGGTGTAGTTAAAGTGCTAAATCTCAATTTTACAGAAGACTTTGAAGAAATAAAATGTACATACAGTCGCGAGCACTCAAACTTTCCAGATTGAAAATATCAGTTTTTTTAATAATATTTTTTGTTGTGATTTCTTGATAGATTTCCAGTCCAAATTATTAAACAACACGGTTAAAAGATGATTTACCAAAAAAATTACCTATTTAGCGATCAAATTTTTTTCTTCATAATTTTATAGTTAATTAGATTTTCGATTTTTTCACTTTTTTTTCATGAAAAAATCGAAAATCTACAAATTAACTATAAAATCATGAAAAAAAAATTTTGGTAGCTAAATAGGCAATTTTTTTGGTACATCGTCTTTAAACAGTGTTGTTTAATAATGTGGAATGAAAATCTATTGAGAAATCACAACAAAAAATATTATTAAAAAAAAAATATATTTTCAGTCTGGAAAGATTTGAGTGTTCGCTACTGTAGGTACTAGAATGATCTTTCTGTAAAAGAGCAATTTTTAAAACTTTATGTGTAGGACATACTAAGTTGTCAATTTTAAAAATTAAAATATTTTGGAATTTATTTTACTTTGCAACATTCCACTTTGCTTAGAGATAAATTTATTATTATTGTTTTATTATAATATTAATAAAGCAATGATAGAATACATACAAAAAATAGTTAATATAATAATTTATTAAAAATCTTATGTTAAATTTAATATATCGATGCCTAAATTATTAAAATAAAAAATTCAAAATAAAATTTATTATTTTATACAATAACTTATCCTCAACATTGTAAAAAAATTAATTGATTTATTCACAAAATACACTAATATACCAGGTCTGTAATCTCAGAATTGCCGTTTGCTTATATGTAGCTAACGTCACATACAAAGGAGCCATTTTCGAAAAAATGTCATAAAATGTTTTTTTTTGTCAAGAATAGTCAGTGTATATAAACAGCAGAAGATTGGAAAATACGTGTCTCACGAATTGGACAAAAGGCAGCAGGAACGATGTCGCAACACCTACGAAGCGCTTAGCGCACGAAACAAAGTGTTTTTTGGATCGAATTGTTACTGGCGAAAAGGTGGATATTTTTCATGAATCCCAAGCGCATGAAATCGTGGGTTGACTCCAGCGAACCAGCGTCATCGGGCGCCAGACTGGATCGCTTCGAAAAAAGACACTGCTGTGTGTTTAGTGTGATAAGAAGGGTGGGATTTACTACGAGCTGATAAAACCAGGAGAAACTGTCAACGGTTAACGCTACAAAAGGCCCGATTACCAACAAAGACAAGTATTCTCTCCACAAAGACACTTACATCTGTCGCACATACCAAATTTCGTTTGCAACTACTTGGAGGCACTCAATTGGGAGGTCCTACCCCACCCACCTTATTCGTTAGACTCAGCCCCTTCTGACTGCCACTTGTTTTCGGCAATGAGCCATGCGCTTACTGAGCAGCACTATAATTGATAAGAAGACGTTTGAGAATAGCTTGACGAATGGTTTGCCTCAAAAACCGAGGACTTTTATTGGCAGGGTATCCATAACTCGCCAGAAAGATGGGAAAAATGTGTAGCTAGCAAGGGCCAACACTTTGAAAAAATCATGTTTTCATTTTCATTAAGTATTTTTGTGTTTTGCTTAGTCAAAAAACAGCAATTCTGAGGTGACCGACCTGGTATCTAAAATTTACAAACTTACAGAAAGATACTGCTTACCTGGCAATGATAAATATATGTACAAATAAACTTTTTGAATATATAAATAATAAGATAAGCATAGAAAACAGCAAAAACCTTTTGACCTTGCATGTGTAGAAACTAATTTTGATAGTGGTAAAATAATAATCAAGGCACTGCACACACCATTTCCATACAGCAGTGATGCCCTTCCTTTCATCAAGTCCTAGATCCAAGAGTCGGAAGTACAGGACTTAACACCTTTCCCTTATATAAGTAAGCATCAAGTTCAAACGCCGCATCAATCTCATGCGGTTCTATGGACCATTATTGGGTTCAGAAAGGTGTCAGACAAATTAATTGTTTGTACATGCAAAGTCAAATGTGTGCCTTTATTATATGTATACTCTATAATATACACATTTAATAAATTTACAAATTATTATTTTTTCTTCTTGAGTTCTTCAAACCTCCTGCTCAAATCATCAAAATCGATATCATCCTTAGGTGCAGTGGGCAGACTGTTATTGCTGCTTCCAGAAGGGACATTAGGGAATAAGTTATCTGAGGGTACATTGGGAAGGTCTGGTAATTCAGGGAAATGTATGTTGGAATATGGATTGTTACCAGGAAACTTCGATCTCGGTTGTGGTTTAGGAGCGTTCGATTTCTGAAAAAAGGCATGTAAGGTTTAATTTTAATGAAAACAATTTCAATACTACTTAAGATAAATAAAATCACATGGCAATATAATAAAGTAATTTCTCATTATCTGCAGATGTTACACAGTGCAGACTAGGTGTCCATTTAAATTAAAGATTGGGTCATTGAGTGATCGTAATTAACCAACTTATTTAATTATTAAGTTGAATTAAATGCTTTTTTTTTTTAAACACCCATCTTAATTTATTTGTTCACTTATACATTATTATGATTTTACAACATCAGGTATTTTTGGCATCGTATATTTATATTAACGTCTGCCTCCATAGTGTAATGGTCAGCACGCTCGGCTACCGTTCTGGAGGTCCCGGGTTCGATTCCCAGGGGGGGGTCAAATAAATATAAGTGATTTACTCACTCTAATATTTATTCCATATTACCCTGGACTTGTACCTGAAGTGGAGGGCTGATCACCTTTCTTTCATGTGTTAACGATCAAGATAACACTGCATTTTTATTATGCTATTCCCTATGCACCATTGGGGTACGGATAAGGGTTTGAAGAAGTATATTAACATTCTTCTATTAAGTTAATATTTTTATTTCAAAAGAAATTATATATTTTTGAATTGCAGAGTCACGAAGTACATAATTTGTCATATTCTGTAAAAGAAAAATTATCAGCAAAATAACTTTTCTATTCAATAAAACAAATCCAATGAATTTAATAAAACTGTAAGTAAATATGTATATACAATATTTGAACTTTGATATTGTCATTAAACTGCACCACCACTATTATTGTTAGTAACCAGAACAAGAAAATGTTACTACAAGATACCTGCCAGGGTCGCATATATAGCTGAGATCAATAGCGAAAATTGTTAATAAATTACAAGCTTAAACATATTACTAAACTGATGTTGGTCCTTTTAAACTCGCTTGATATGACTGCCGTTGTTATGTTTATTACGCAGACATCTTTATTGACTCTTTTAAAAAGAATAACCCGCAAAGCCTTTATTACAGGCTAGTAAGGATAGGGAAGGTAAATGTGAAAAATAAATCACAAAACCAAGAACAATTGAAAATTTGAATTTATTTTGCACTTAGCGGGAATCGAACCCGCGATGCCAGTTCCGCAGCTGAGCGTCTACCCAACTACGCCAAGGCTTGAGATATAAAAATTAAGACATGCTTTAACTACTAACGTTACTAGGGTTAAAATTTCTATACCTAAATTTCTATAGGGTTAAATTGCTGTTTACCTGAAGACAGAGGATGGCATTTGGGCATAATTAATAATATGAGGTATTTAGAATACAAACTGAAATAAATCAAATACAAATATTAATAAATATAAACAAACCATCAAATTATCATCAGGACTCAAACTGTCATAGGCTGGTGGAAGGTTGTTCATTTCTTCCTAAAAAAAAAAAAAACTTATTTTAATAGATACAGGTCAAAAATAAATACATACATATGTAGAATAACGAATTATAAACAACAATAAAATAGAACAACTTTACAATCTTTACAAGTATACTAGTTCTTTCAATTACTAATTATCTCAGTAGCTTTGGAATACTTCAGAATATATTGTCAGTCTGTGAGATTGCAATTTTTAATAATGGCTTTATAAAAAAAAAACTAAACGTTACTACATTTTCGTTGATTCCAAATCGCTTGTTGATCCTCTTCCACAACACGTTTTCATGAAAGTATTTCAGCAGGTTGATGTTAATATTGTTGGTTTGAAAAGTTGTATAAATGCAATACAGTAGAACCTGAATTAAATACCTGCAAAAACGAAGTGTTGAGGTCCTTAGGTTCAGTTCCAGGAAGAATGTTGTATGTCATGGGAGGGTTCTGGTTAGAAGTGTCAGGCGGAGGCATTACAAACCCACCGGGACCACCGGGATGCTTTTCCATATGGGGCAAGTTCTGTCATGGTATAATTACATTAATGCCAGATGATGGTAGTTTATTAGTGCATACAGAGTTTACTAAACTAACATTCCTTTTTTTTTTCAAATATTGATATAATATATAAAAACAGTCATTAAAAATGTCAATGTGATGTAAATCAATGTAAAGAACAGTGTCCGTCGATGGTTGCTTAGCATTGGAAGGGACAAGGTAGAAAGTGAATTAATTAAAGTCCAGATGTAATTATTTTATTGAAAAACCTTTAAACTGTAAATTATTTTTGTATCTCCTGTATGTTATGTTTATAATCTAATAATTAAAATAAAAATGTTATTAAAAAATAAAAAAAATAATATAAAAATTGTATTAATAATAATAATAAAACCCTTACCGCACCCCAATGGTGCATAGGGCACTGCTTCATATAAACGCAGTGTTATCTCGATCGATTACACATGAAGGAAAGGTGATCAGCCCTCCACTTCAGGTACCAGTCCAGTGTAATATTGAATAAATTTTAGAGTGAAAAAATCACTTATATTTATTAAACCCCCCTAGGAATCGAACCCGGGACCTCCAGAACGGTAGGCGAGCATGCTGACCATTACACTACGGAGGCGGACAAAAATTGTATTAACATGCTAGTATTCGGCTCAACACAGGCCATGCCTAAAGAGCCGTAATACGTATATTAAATGTATGTATGAAATGAAAATGTATATTGAATGTATCTATGTATTATGAAAATAAATAAATAAAATAAATAAATAAATAAATAAATGATGCTCATTGATGCAGACAACTGATTTTTCAGAGCCAATATTCTTTCTCTTAATTGTGAAAAAACTTTATTCATACCTTTTTACAATTCTTACTCGTCAGCCCCTTCATCAAATCTTAATATTGTGTTTCATAATAATTTGTCCGCCTCCGTAGTGTAATGGTCAGTACGCTCGGCTACCGTTCTGGAGGTCCCGGGTTCGATTCCCAGGGGGTCAAATAAATATAAGTGATTTACTCACTCTAATATTTATTCCATATTACCCTGGACTAGTACCTGAAGTGGAGGGCTGATCACCTTTCCTTCATGTGTTAACGATCAAGATAACACTGCGTTTGTATGATGCAGTGCCCTATGCACCATTGGGGTGCGGATAAGGATTTGAATGAATTCATAATAAAAATTGTAACCTTGACATATGTAATAACTGTGTAAAAATGAAAACTGAAAAGTCAACAAAATATTTGGGTTTAGATTTAGATTAGATTATAAACTCAAATGGACCAAGCACATAGAAAAAAATGTAAGCAAACTTAGTTATTTAACATATATTTTCAAATGTTTGTCTAGTTATGTCCATCCTATTTCTATAAAGATATTTCTATTTGCGACTTCCCGTTAAAGGCAAATTATGATAATTTTGAGTGAAACAAATATTGACAATTTTACTGACTGTTTCCAGGGAGCTTGAGTGTTACAGGCTTAATGTTAGAGGTTAATCGTTATGTTACAAGTACAAGGAGTACCAATAAAAAAATTGCTGTCAGAAAACATTTTGATCATTAAAATGTAATTTACATAAAATTATATATTTCAAAAATTGAAAATCAACAATTAGCATGTGAAAATCCGAGAAATCGTAACATATTATTTTTATCTCCTGATGTCATTGCAACCTAAACAGATCTATTGCGATGAACATGATACAAAAAAAGCTCTTAGCGTCTGAACGTCATGAAAATCTAAGAAATGTATGCATATTCTTTTTACATTTTTTTAAAAACATAATTTTTATTCAAAAAGGGGGTCAGTGCCATATAAGGATCACAGTAATCAGTACAAATCTCTTGTGTCAAACATGATGCATGTATATATATGTATTAATTTAAAATCAAACACAGATTTTTTGAGTCTACTAAGTTGTATTTTATTAACAAAAAACACATAAAAAATTATATTGTGACAATTGTTTCGCCTTGTTAGGGCATTATCAAACGAATGTGAAGATCAAATGGACTACGGTCCTTATGTAGCTATACAATTCTTCTTACAGATCTTCACATTCGTTTGATAATGCCCTAACAAGGCGAAACAATTGTCACAATATAATTTTTTATGTGTTTTTTGTTAATAAAATACAACTTAGTAGACTCAAAAAATCTGTGTTTGATTTTAAATTAATACATAAATTAAAATGGGGTTCTACAAATTAAACGCCAAGTCAATACATGATGCATGTACATTATAAAAATGAAAGGAACACATAAATGGAGGAGTGGAAACTGCAAATAAAATAAAAAAGAGTGAAAAGTACTAACCGGATAACTGAAAGGTTGAGGGGGTGGTTGGGGCATACACGGCGGCTGGGGGAAGTCCACAAAGCCAGGAGGCCGAGGGGCCGCATTGGGGCCCAGGTCAATCAGCAGTGCATCCAATCCTACCAAACAGTACAGCATACAACATTAAAGGCTAGATTCAAAAATAGTTTAACACATAATTTAATTTATTTAACATAATATCACTCATAAAAATAATAAAAACACCACAATTTATGCTACAAGGCGTGGTTTTGCATACATATTGTACTATTCAAAAATCCACACTACTTTTTTGTATTTTTGAAAAACAAAAAGGGAAATTCGCATTCATGCGAAAATAAACACTAGTATTAATGGTTTAAGAAAAAATTAAAACATCCAAGACTTAAAGAAGAGGGGGAAAATTATTTTTTTAATAGTGTGTAGGATATTTCAAGAGCTATCTTTCTGAATTTCCATTTAATAACTTACAACACGCCATTATTGTAAAATCACTATATATTTTATTATTAATTGAGTCTTGAGGTATTGGAATTGTTTATCAATAAAATATACCTGTTACATACATAAAATACTTATCATTATAACAATAAAAACTTACCAGTTGGATGCTGGTTTTCATTCATCACTTGAGGATCAGGCTCATAATTAACATTGTAGTTCTTGGATATTTCTATGAGATATTTTTCAATAAGTATTTTAGGAGGACTTTGAACAGATAGTTTATGTTTAAGCTTTTCACTTATGGTATCAACACTCTCCTTTTTGCACGCTTCTGCATAAACTTTTCCATATTTCGCCGTTAGTAACTCGCATACCACTTTGAGTTCCTAAAAAATATTGAAAAGCTTTATAAAACTCTTTTTTTTTACTATTAAATCACTCACATGGCGTCGCTATTTATAAAACATCACACTGTTATTACACAAATCAAAACTACTAGTTTTCACATTATTTTCCCTCTGGAGGCTAACAAGAATTTGAGTTTCTAACAAACATCTTTTTAATAAGTAGACATTAAATCGGTAACTGTTTCTTTTTATTTTATTTTACAGTGAAACTGTTACTACTTTGAGATATATAATTGCAATTAATAACATTATGAATAAAAATAATCGAAGTCTTTGATTGATATATTCACTCAAATAATAATTTAATTTTCAAAAGATATTTGAATGATCAACTCAGTTCAAAAAGTTAGAATTTGACTAGTGATCAAAGTTAAAATAAGTAGTAATTGTGATATCATTGCTTATTATATTTTTTAAATCAGAGCCAGAAACCCTTTTTTTGGTCGTCAACATGAAAGACGTGGGATGCATAATTACGATTTAATGGATTTTTTTTCTTCAGATAAGTCCTTTCTTTTATTCAATTATCTTATAATCTAATAATTTATTTAAATAATGACACGATAATCATTTGATCTTTATTTTTTTTCAATTTATCCCATCATTCATTACATCAAGGGTGGCCAACCCACATCCTGCGGGCCACATGCGGCACGCAGCGCCCTCACGTGAGTCCCGCGGTTATGTATGATGAATATTTTTTTTAAATATAGGGTCCATCAGAATGTATTTCAAATCATATTTAAGTTATTCAAACCAAACAAGTTTCTGTAATTACATGAAATGCATATATTCTGGTGAAAAGAAACTCAAATCTCGCACTGCGTGGCCATTGATAAATTGGTTTCATTTAAATTAAAATTGGTAATATTGTTTAATCTATGTGTCATTATTTATAATTTTGATTGTTAAAATTGATAACAATGTTTATTACTATACAGATACATTTTTCGTTGCTTCCATGTGTGTTTTCTTCTTACATCTGGTCGTAGTAATGTTTAGTTTGCACAATCTCATTACCTCGGCATTATAATTATTTAGAATACTTACAAAAAACATCAATAAGTATGAATTTCATTGTGGTTTTTTTTTAATTATTACTGTCTGTATTCGGCAATTAAGAAAATGTTAGGTCATCGATGCAGCCCGGGGTGCAATTTGGGATGGCCAGGCTTGCGTAAGACAATAGTGCAAATATACAATTATTATACTATCTACCATTTGGAAAACACTAATCTGAATACTACCTGGATATCAGTTTGCATTCTTGGAGCAACCCATATGAGACTTGAAATAGCTTCAGCCAGACCTTCATCCAATTCAGTCATCTGTGTGATGAGACCAAAACGTGCCAAGAGAAGGTCGCAATACATTTCAACAATTTCCATTGCCTCCACCATATAGTCTTCCCTACAACAAATTACACATACATGTATTTACTTAGTTATTCTTTCTGAAATGATAACCTGAGCAACTTGGATGGTGGCCAAATATGTTAGCTTCTACACCTAAGGTAAACTTAATACGAAAATGATACTCTTATCATAAGTTATTATCTTACCTGATGATGTGTTCTACGCGGATTTTAGCGCGTTCGACCTTTTCGCCTTGTATATAGTCAGCTATTTCTTTTCTGGATTTTTGGGTCAATTCTGTTTTCTTTTTTTCTATTAACTTCAAGCGATTTATCGCTAATCTTAAATGCGTTTTTAACTTCGTGTAATTAGGTCCACTGGAAAACATTTTGTTGTTTTTGTACTTTACGAATTTAAAAATAACTATAGTACTTGATTTATCCTTTTAGAATGGTTTAATATTAATAACTTAATATGAAATAATTAAAAAATGACTCATTGATTAAAACAATCTGTACACTCCTATATTCTGTATATTCGACCTCCGTTTTTGACAGTAATGGTAAATTGGAAGTTTGACCATATTTTTTCTATGGACTAACTCAGTGGTGGCGGTTGTGTTTTGATATTCTAAAAAAAAAATTCCCATAACCTATTGTAGTTTTAGTTTTCTGGGTGATTTGAAGTAGGTTTTTTTTATTACTTAGATAACATTTTTAAGATCGTATTCTGTAATTTTTTCCGTGTATTCGCTACCCACCGTCAAGGTAACAATTATATCTTCATTATAATTTTTTATATGCCGACCATCTAAGCATTTACATTTCAGCGGATTCTAGTTCCATAAAAACTAGTGTAGTGATATGATACGTATAAATTTTCAGGCGTATTATAAGTAATATATATTTAAAAAAAAAAAATAAAAAAAAAAAAAAAATATATATATATATATATATATATATATATATATATATATATATATATATATATATATATATATATATATATATATATATATATATATATATATATATATATATATATATATATATATATATATATATATATATATATATATATATATATATATATATATATATATATATATATATAAATATATATATATATGTTTATATATAAAAATATATATTTATATAAATATAAATATATATATATATATATATATATATATATATATATATATATATATATATATATATATATATATATATATATATATATATATATATATATATATATATATATATATATATATATATATATATATATATATATATATATATATATATATATATATATATATATATATATATATATATATATATATATATATATATATATATATATATATATATATATATATATATATATATTATACATATATATATATATATATATATATATATATATATATATATATATATATATATATATATATATATATATATATATATATATATATATATATATATATATATATATATATATATATATATATAAATATATATATATATATGTTTATATATAAAAATATATATTTATATAAATATAAATATATATATATATATATATATATATATATATATATATATATATATATATATATATATATATATATATATATATATATATATATATATATATATATATATATATATATATATATATATATATATATATATATATATATAAATATATATATATATATATATATATATTATTTAAGGATATATCAAGATAACACTGCATCAATACGATGCAGTGCCCTATGCACCATTAGTTGCGGATAAGGGTTAGAAGAAGATTTGAGATCTAACATATCGTCAAATCTTAATTCATGTACATTATATGGATCACTCTTTCTTGATTTTTACATATTTTCATCAATAATTTACCTCTACTGGCCATTTGACTTTGAATTTATTCACTTTGTTATCTAGAAACATTTAAATGTCAAATGTTTAATACGGAACTATAAATAACTTCATGGCGTTGAAAATTGTTACAACAGGCAATAATGTCCAAGTGCCACTTGGTCACTTTTGCTCGTAAAGAAAATGAACATCAATGCAGTTAGTCATTTTTAACAAGTAAAAATATTACACTTCCAAGTTAAAAATCGCTCTGGGATTTTTTTTCAGGGCAGTATTAAGCTAGTAAGATGTCAAATAGTTAATAATCACGTTTTTGTAAAAACTGCAGTTGGTCACTTTCTCCTGTATGACTACGATATATGTATATATATATATATATATAAATATATATATATATATATATATATATATATATATATATATATATATATATATATATATATATATATATATATATATATATATATATATATATATATATATATATATATATATATATATATATATATATATATATATATATATATATTTATATATATATATATATATATATATATATATATATATATATATATATATATATATATATATATATATATATATTTATATGTATATATATATATATATATATATATATATATATAATATCCTCGATTCGCCTGTAATTTGTTCTTGAATTTTGAAATTTAATTCATTTACATCAATGTTTTTTGCAGCCAATATAGCTCGTTCGCTCAACCAATCATGGTTTCTGTAATTTTGAGAAACATTTGGAAACACCTTCTGAATGAGTTCATCTTTTGATCGAGTTAACTTACAAAAACTTTGAGGAAAGCTAATGCAGCCAGTCAACGTGTTTGTAGGGAATTTGCCATTACCAATGTCAATGAGTTGTTTGGAGAATATGTTTCCAGATTAGTCATTTTGCAACTCGACACGCATATTCTTGCTTAAATGAAGTACTTTGACATGTTTCCACACATTGGAGGACTTTAGACATGCATTGAGTTCATCTGCTGGCGTTGATCGTGGAATCACTGGCAATGTTTGACGAAAATCTCCTGCTAATAAAATCAATGCACCATCAAATCGGTTATAATTGCTCCGTAGATCTTTTAAGGTTCTGTCTAAAGCCTCCAAAGATTTTTTATGTGCCATCGTGCATTCATCCCAAACAATAATTTTACATTGCTGCAAAACCTTTGCCATTGCAGAGTTCTTCGAAATGTTGCAGGTTGGAGTTTCATTGCTTTGCATATTTAATGGCAATTTTAGTGCTGAATGGGCTGTTTGACCACCTTCAAGCAAAGTTGCTGCAATTCCCGACGAAGCGAGTGCAAGTGCAATTTTATTTTGTGAGCGAATTGTTGCTAATATTATAGAAATCAAAAAAGTTTTTCTTGTACCACCAGGTGCATTTAAGAAGTAAATCCCGCCAGTTTCATCATTTGTTACTTTCATAAGAGTATCAAATACATACTTCTGTTGGTCATTCAACAGTGGAAGATTTATTTAAATCAATTCTTTCGAAGTGTTGAGATCATACAGTTTTTCTCGATGCAACTCTTGGTTAAAAGCATCATGCATTGGACGATTAGGCGCGGCCAGACCTAATTGAATTAATAGTTTGTTTGATATCATCAAGCACATGTTCTCAATTGAAATCAATGCTTCATTGTAAATTTCTTCACTGATTTGTATATTTGGATATCCCATTCTATTCCGTATTTGAAATAAAATATCATCATGCAAATTGACTACGTTTTAGTTAGAAAACGTTTGTATGGGAAAAAGAAAAGGGCTGTTTTAAGGGTATTTCCGGCAATTATTCGAATTTTTCTCGCCGTAAAAACCATCCTTGAACTCCAACGAATATTTAAAAAAAAAATGGCTAAATTGGTCCAGGCGTTGTTGAGTTATGCGGTTACCAACACATTTTGCGATTCATTTTTATATTATAGATATATATATATTTATTTATATATATATGTATAAATATATATATATATATATATATATATATATATATATATATACTTATAATACTTAACATACTTATAATAATATGTAAATACTTATAATAAATCATACACGTAAGTAACTTCACTGCTAACTTAGAATCAATGAAATGTATAAACTCATGCCTCTAGCTAAATAGCATGTGTTTTTGGCTAGAATTTTCACTAATGAATTACGTGAAATTATAGTAACTTTAAACATAAAGAGTAAATCCACTCACGAGTAGGCATAGGCTATAAATCTTAAAAAGTTGAACCCTGAGTAAGATCATGATAAGCGGTGTTTCATAAGCCATATCTAGATTTCAGAGTCACTTGGACGTTAGGTAATTTAAAAAAAAAATCTTGTTGCCTAGAGAAGGTGCTATACATTGTCCAGCATTCGGATCCGTATAAGAGTGCGGGTCTGAGAATTGATTGGTAGACTTTTCCCTTTAATTTAGATGGCATTTTAAGATCGCAAAGGACTCCCGTCAAGGATCGAAATTTCATCCACCCCACACTTATTCTGTGCGATACATCTGCAGCGCATCCTCCATCCCTGTGTATAATTGATCCTAGGTATTTAAATAAGTCGCAATTTGGTATTACTTCTCCTTTCAATTGTATTGGGAGGATAGCAGCATTTGTATTTTCAAATGGTAGGTACAAATATTCGGTCTTGTTACTGCTCAGTTTCAATTCATTGTCCTCTAAGATCTTTTTCCATCTTTCCAGACCATTTTGTAAGTCTTCGTGTATTTCACTTATTAGCACGATATCGTCTGCGAATAATAAGACAATTAGAGGACTGCTCATTCCTTGGTTAAATAAATAGTTTATGGCCAAGATGAAAAGTAGCGGGCTGAGCACCGATCCTTAATGTACCCCCACTTTCATAGGAAATTCTGGTGAAGTTCCCAAAGTGCACCTCAATTGCGTATTTACGTTTTCATTCATGTTCTGGATACTAAGGAAATATTTTTCCGGTTCACTATGGACTCTTAGTGCTGCCCATATCAGGCTTCTAGGAACTATGTCAAAAGCCTTTTCTAGATCTACGAAGACCATGTGAAGGTCTTTTTTGCCATCTCGGTATTTTTCGGCAAGGATTCTAATAGTTTGGATTGCGTCCACTGTTGATTTTCCTGATTCAAAGCAACACTGATTTTTGTTTATTTTCACCAGATTTCTAATTCGTTCGTATATTTTAATAATGTGGGACATCAGTTTCATACCCCTGTAATTTTCGCACTTCCTGGAGTCTCCTTTATTTTTATAGAAGGGGAGAAGAGAGCTTTTTCGGAATCCATCAGGCATTTAGTGATGCTCGAACTTCTTGCGCCCAACCAAACGCTGTCCAAGAATATACTTAAACCGACACCAAAAATTAAATGGTTCAATATCTCCAAAGAAAAAGGCAAACAACTAACATCTAAAGTTGTCCGATCGCTGGACTATATAGTACCTACTCTGGTACCTAGATAGACATTTAAACGAAGAAGATGTATTATAGACAATAAAATAGAAAAACTTCCACTATTTATGTGTATTTTTTATAATAGGTACCTACTCGTGTTTTATAAGAAATTTTATTAGGATACGTTTACAAATTTTCAGTAAGTAAACGTATCTATGAACGGACCGTTACGTCAGTAATTTTCTATAGAGAAATAAATGTTATCAAGCCAAAGAAGATTTTTGAATAAAGCGCCAATTTCGACATTTTTATGTACAGATGGCGCAGTTTTACATACACGCCATAATGTAATGAGCGTGAACTGCTATTTATTATAGGTTTTTTGTAATTAAACTGTATTAGCGTGTTTAGAAATACAGTAAACATTATAAAATAATGATCACAATTATAAAAGGTATGTGAATGATTGTATTTTATCCAATATGGGCCGATATTTTTCCATTTACGGTCGGTTTTAAAATGTCAATGTAGGTTGCATAGGCGAATTTAGGGCAGGTTGTTATGATGATTGAAGAAATACAGTTATGTTCGGTTTAATTTTGCATTTCATCCTTGCAGAAGTGGTATATCTTTAATTTTATCGTTCAAATTCCTGTAATTTATAGAGATTTTTAACTTAGACCGCGATATTGACGTAGACGTACCTTGTCGATTGTTCAACACACCGATGTCATCAGACAATATTCTTGACCCGAAGTTTTTTAATATCCACAATGAAAATACTGTGGTTTTCTCATGTATTTTTATTATCTATCCCCTTATATTTCTAAAAAGAAACATTTAAACTAGTTTTATTTTCAATATTTCAATATAAGTGTCATTAACTTTTCGGGATCGGAGTATTTATAATGATTAGTGTCTTTACTAGTAACCTTTATTCTAATGATGTTATTACGATACTAATAATGGTTTTCCTAGATATTTTTCTTATATTTACTTCATAACGGTTAGTTTTATTTTTATTTTGCGACCCTAACACTTGCGACCTGTCACATTCTAGGTGGCAATGCAAGTTTTTTTTGTTAATGTCTTATGTTTAGACTTATGGAATTTTGTTTAAGGATGTGTCAAAAGAGCCTTTTAGAATTAAATATAATCTAAAAATGTACCTACTGTAAAAACGTGTAATGCAGTAACTGAAAATAATGCTCTTGCAAGAAGTGCATAATATATACATTAGTTTATACTGCAAGCGGCTGCGCTCATCTACAAATCTATAGGAGTAATAAATGTATTTCTTGTACTGAAATATATTTTTTCCGTAATCGTCTGTGTAAATTTTGTGTATTGGTGAAATCGGTTTTTAACCCTTTGCAGACCGTGTTTTTTGTGTTCTCTTCGTTAATGATTTGTTTGTATTATTATTGTACAATTCTATTTACAGACGTTTGCACAAATCACATCATTTAGTCTATTTCCATGATCTGGGTGTAGCAATATAAAAAAGAAATAGCAAAACTTGCAATTATTGTTGATAAAAGTTGAATTAATTAATTGGATCATTAATCTTCTTTACTGTCATTACCACAAGCATATAAATCTGCGGATAGTTTAATCATATTATTACACCTTAAGTGACCATATTACACCTTAAGCGACCATATTACACCTTAAGCGACCATACATTCCATGTTAGTTGGAACTGTTTAAATGTTGTTAAGTTTTGGCCAGTTTGTCATTTTATCCTGCAGCCCGTTATCAAAAACAGTTATCAAAATGCGGTACAGTGGTTTCAAACCTAGAGTCTGCAACGCTAACCGCTGGACCATGATCCGACTGCAAACATACACCTTAATATCAAGCATTAAAAATATTATTTTGATAAAACTCCAATATTCTCTGATGGAATATTAAAATATAAATTATCATCGTGTTCTGAGGATTTGTACAAGTAATCAACCTTAAGCTACATATAAGACTCCTTTATAAAGTGAATTTTTGTATCCTTAATATGTGACGTATTTCAATTCTGAACCTAATGAAGAATCCAAAATATGTAAGGGGATCGAGAACATCCCATTTAATAAGGGTAGGAAGGTGAAGGAAAATAAGGAATCACTTAAGGTCTTCTTAATTTTGACAGATTAAGAAAATTGATCCCAATGGCGCAGTATTACCAGATTGTGCCTAATCAGGTGA
Organism: Brachycentrus maculatus; assembly: GCF_059751285.1. Taxonomy (NCBI): domain Eukaryota; kingdom Metazoa; phylum Arthropoda; class Insecta; order Trichoptera; family Brachycentridae; genus Brachycentrus; species Brachycentrus maculatus. The sequence continues at coordinate 161,935 of NW_028281400.1, read as the reverse complement.
CACTGGAAGACCTGCAGAGGTTCTATCCCAATATCTGCGTGGATGGTTCTACAATCCAGTATGTCCTCCCTGACGATCAACAGTTTACGCAGCAACAGGTAATCCAACATTCTTAACTCTCTTTTTTCCCAACCTACTTTGGTAACGGAATATGTATATATTTATATACATAAAAAGGGTGTTTTTAAACTGGCAACATTGTTTTTACAGACTGTCAATTTGATAGTTGACAGTTGATTTGTTGTCAGTACGTTTTGCCATTTCACCTTGAATAGACTGACGCCAGAACAGCGCTTTCAAATTGTGCAAATGTATTTTGAAAATCATGGTTCGGTTCGCCAAACTTATCGTGCAAGTGATTCGGAAGACCGTTGATCGTTTTCACACCACGTACACTCTAGTGGATAATACACATCCACAAAGACGACAAACAGTGTGCACAGAAGAAGTTATTGCTGCTGTGGAGCGTTGTATTAAGGAGGATCCGAATGAGTCGATTTGCCATCGTGCACAGCAATTGGAGCTGTGCCCATTCACTTTATGGAAGATTCTGCGGAAAGATCTTGTCTTAAAAGCTCACAAGATCCAGCTTGTGCAAAAGTTGAAACTGCGTGACCATGTTGAATATGCGTCGTAGGCTTGGTGAATGGGCGGAAAACAATATTCAGTTTGATTATCTTTTTCAATGCAAAATTTTGTTCACCGATGAGGCACATTTTTGGTTAAATGGCTATGTCAATGAGCAGAATTGCCAAATTTGGAGTGAAGAAAACCCAGAAGTGTTGGGCCTCACTGTTTGGTGTCATTTATGGGCAGGTGGAATCATTGGCCTATATTTTTTGAAAGACGATGCCAACCTGATCGGTGCAATCAGTGGAGAGCGCTACAGAACCGTGATTACTCACTTCTTCATACTTCAGTTGAATGTCATTGATGTGACAGAGCTGTGGTTTCTACAAGATGGCGCAACATGCCACACTGCAAGTGCCACCAAGAATTCTCTGTAATAATAATCAGTGTAAACATAGAAACCCTTATCAAATAGTACTCGATGTGTATGTTGTGTCTGATGAAAAGTCAGGAATCTAGATTAAGGATAATAATGTTTTCCCGAATGGCAGGTGATATTGTCGGGGGAGCAGAACCAAAGCATCATGGTCGGAGCGCCCCTGGAAGGGGGCGAGGTGGAGGGCTATGCCGCGCCTCCCGTGCAGTATGTCCTGCAGCGCGAGCCACCACCAGCTCCCGTGCCCCCGCCTCCCGCCCCGCCGCCTCCTCAGCCGGTCCCACAATCCCCTCAGCCCCCTCCGCCCCCTCCGCAGCAGCAGCAGCAGCAGGTATTTAGCACTTCCCTTGTAATATGGCAACGTTTTAGCATCTTTTCCCGCATCCAAACAGAGCATAATTGCTCATTTTTGTGGGATAAATACGTATGAAAAAATCACAAGACGGTCAGTACTGTCCTTATTCGAATCTTTAAAGAAATAAGGGAGATACAAATGGTTAAACTTCCTAGATTTCAATTGGTGGGAGATCACTCAACTTAAGAAGAGATAAAAGAAGATGTCATTATGTGTTTAAATCTTCTGGACCACTGTTCAATATAATAAAGTTTGTGCAAATATTATAAAGTAATGTACTGCCAACTTACTAAAATGTATTTTTTCCATAATTTTTTTATTTTTATATTTTCGGAAACATAGAGAACCTAAGAATGTTTAATATTCCTCGGGTCTAATAACAGCCAGTAAGTTCACTCGCGAGTGCCCAACTAGCAAACGAGAGAATTATATACCTATAATACATAATTTTCCCGTTTCAGCAGGTGATGGGGCGCTAGATCCCATCTGATCTGACCCGTATCACAATATAAAAAGAATAGCCAAATTTATAGAAATGCAAATAAATTTTGATACGTTTTTGATTTTTAATTTTGAGCTGTTCAAACTGGTTAGCATTCCTTAACTTAGTTGTGAAATTCATGCCAAATTATACATTTTAAATATTGATTCTTCAAATAGTTTTTAATACAATATTACCTATATGTATATAGAAATAGTTTTTTATTTATTTCTTTGGACTCTCAATCAAAACTGGTTAGCCTTACTTGAACATCTCTAAACAGTACATTTATTGACTTTCAAATTTTTATTCCTAACTGTTTTCAAATTTCAAAATTTTTTTTTTCTAGATAAAATGCCACATGTAAAGGATATTTGTTTTATTATTGTTTACATGTATTTTGCAACCACATGTACAGCACGTTCGTAGATTTTATTTTAAAAACACAAAAATTTAAAAATAAAAAATGCATGGCGGACTCTTCAGCTATCCGAATGTGATTGGGTAATACACCGGGACTGTTCGTGTTCAATGAAATTTTTAAGTATTGTTTTATTATTTTAATTCGTCCGCCTCCTTAGTGTAGTGGTTAGCAAATTTAGGTACTATGCTGGAGGTCTCGGGTCCGATACCCAGGGGGGTTGAAATGGGGTGTTTTTTCACTATAATATTTATTTTGTATTACCCTGGATTGCTACCTGAAGCGCAGGACTGATCACCTTGACTTATATATAATAAACGATTGAATCAAAATCGCATCAATTTGATGCAGTGACCTATGCACCATTGGGGTGGGGAAAAGAGTCAGTAGTAATAAAATATTATATTAATATTTACTATTTATATGGAACTAAATTGGGGATTATAATACTATTTTATGTATTACTTTTAAATCAAACACAGATTTTTTGAGTCTACTTACTTGTATTTTATTAACAAAAACACATAAAAAATTATATTGTGACAATTGTTTCGCCTTGTTAGGGCATTATCAAACGAATGTGAAGATCAAATGGACTATGGTCCTTATGTAGCTATACAATTCTAAGTGACAGTTTTAACACGTGCAGCAATAATTTATGGGAGACAACATTAGCTAATGGGGGATGTAGGTATCTACCCTTGTATTTATTTTCTGGGAAAGGAAGAATTTATTGACATGGCAATTTTTTTAGAGAATTAATATTTTAAAGCTTAATACAATTGTTGGTAATATTATTTTTAAGAATTTATATATGTAGATGTAATTATTACTTTATCAATAACGCATCATGCAAGCGTTTACATAGAGAGAGATGATGTACAATAATGGTCTATTTAAATATGTTTAGCAGTAGTGAACACATAAGGTTGGTTTGTTCATTAGGTAATGGGGGATGCAGGTATGTACCCTTATATTTATTTTCTGGGAAAGGAAGAATTTATTGACATGGCAATTTTTATTTTTATTTTAAGAAAGAATTTACATATCTAAAACAAATAAAAAAAATAATAAAACTTATCGTTTATTTTATTTAGTCTTTAACTTCATGTGTTAAAAAATCAATAAATTTTTGTCCTTTCAGCAGATTTACTATTCTGGAGATCTACCGGTAGAAACACAAGTTCTTCAACAAGCGCAGCAAATAATTGATTCTTCTCACATGAACCACCAGCCCCATCAGATTCAGCAACATGTGAGTTTTTTTCTGCGAAAATACATGCTCTGATATAAGAGTGTGCCATACAATAGATTCTTATTATTATCGGGCAACAAACAAATTGAATATCCCCGAAATAATTTAATTATCTTCTTTTAGCATATTCAAGTAGGAAGCCAACAACCGATCCACCATCATTCTCTTCTGCACATGCCTCCTCCACAATCACCGGTTGCCCAACACCAGTCCCCTCTTCACTACACCGATCAGCGGAATCAAAATCCTCAACTGGCTCAGCAGCAACACCAACTTCAATTGCAACAGCAGCAACAACAACAGCAAAGGCAACTTCAACATCAACAACATCAACAACTGCAACAACAGAGACAACAGCTGCAACAACAGCAGCAGCAGCAACAGATTCAACAACAGCAATTACAACAACAACAGCAGTTGCAACTGCAACAACAACAGCAACTGCAGCAACAGCATCAGTTGCAACAACAATTACAGCGACAAGTATCTCCTCAACACATTCAGCGACAGAGTTTGCCGCAACAAGGGCAGCCCCGGCTCCTGAACCACCTCTCGATGGTGGGGAACTCTCGACTCGCTTCTCCTCAAGGAGCTAGACCGCCGCGTCCACCCCGGCCTCCGCGCTCCGCGCCGCGCCTGCAGCAACGCCCGCCGGCTCGCCTGCAGCCGCCCCCGTCCCCCCGAGCCGCGACCCCCGCTCCGCCCCTGCCGCCACCGCCACCGCCGCTGCTGCAGCAACCGCCGCAACAGCAGCACGCCAAGGTTATAAACCAGCAGCGTTTCATCGTACAGCACGCTCCCGCTGCGACTAAAAGAATCCTTTTGAACAATCCCACCGGCGATCCGGATGATCTAGAGGAAAGTATCACAGCCGCCGTTTTGCAGAAAAACCCCACAACCGAAGTTGCCTCCGAAATGATCGATCGCCGCCCTTTCCAGAGATCACCCGTACTGCAGCAGCAGCAGGCAGTAGGCGTCAGGCAAGCTCTGCCGCAGGGGCACATAGCCCAACAGCAGCAGCGCGTATTTGTTCAGCAGCAACAGTTCACTAGCGGAGGACAATACCCGCCGCAGACGCAGCAGGGCTACAGCGCAGATACCTTCCAGGAGCAAGGGGCGGCTCGCCAGGTCCTGTATGACTCGCAGCAGGGAAGGATGAATGTATACGAGGGTGCAGGTCAGCTGGAGATGGAAGAAGATGGCGATGATTCCGGATTCATTACTCAATCCAACGGACAGAAAGTCTCCATGGCAGAGTATAGACGATCCCATCTCCTGAAGAATAATGTCCAGCAACCGACTACTCCTATTAGGTAATTTATTATAATTTATACAAAATGTCTGTTGTTGAGATAGCGTGTATCGTAGTAAAACTGATTTATGTATTAATTTTTAAATCAAACACAGATTTTTGAAGTCTACTAAGTTGTATTTTATTTTAAAAAAACACACCAAAATTAATATTGTGACAATTGTTTCGCCTAGTTATGGCATTTTTAATTTATTAAACTAGGCGAAACAATTGTCACAATATTAATTTTTATGTGTTTTTTTTAATGAAATATACAACTTAGTAGACTCAAAAAATCTGTGTTTTTGATTTAAAAATTAATACATAAATTAAAATGGAGTTTTACAAATGAAATGCCAAATTATAAATAAAACTGATTTAAATTGTGTTTTCTTAGCAGGATTTGTTCATCTTTCCTAAAGCTATATTAGTAATGTTAATGTTATTTGTTAAATTATGTTACAGAGGTACTATGCGCGCCGCTCGTGGTGGGTCTGCACGCCAAACTCTGGTCCCCAGGAAACAAGATCTGCCAGTTCAAGTTGTTTCACCCTTCAGGCCGCATCAAGGTTACCTATTTTCCAAATCATTTCCCACTCTTTGGCACAGCAGCTCATTACCACCTGTTCATTGTGCATGTCTGTATATCGTTTGCAAGGATTTGGTGTGTTTTACATGAAGGAAATGAAACCATTTTACAATGAGGTGTATGTATACAATGGAGACGTACGGTGGGCAGTAATGGGTTAAGTATCTTACAAACTGACCTCGCCGTATTACATTATATATTCACAGTTTTGACATTTTAATCAATAGAATTAACACGATTCCGTGTATTTGCATGTTCTATTGATTTCTATAAAAAATGTGTTCAGCCAAAAATGTTCGCAGCATTGAATCAAAAGTGAGGATATTGCACCACAAGTGTCGAGTTCATATGACATTTTATTTTAGTGGTGCACTTAGCATTAAGAATATGTATACCATGGCAGTTCAAATGAATTGTTTGCAATAGAAGCATGCGGATATTCGAGTGAGCAGCAGCAGCAACAACAGCAGCAGCAACAACAGCAACAGGAGCTGGGTGGCGCGTCGGACGGTGCGGTGGAGCCGCAGAGCGCGCGCATGCTCATTCTGCTGCAGAACGGGGAGCAGCGCCTCATTACCTTCACGCTGCCCAAGGAGAGTTGTACGGTGCAGGAACTACTTGAACAGGTCTGTTACAATAAATATTTAACGTGTGAACCAATTATATCGAAAAAATAAATTCTTTTTTTTTTTGTAGTTTTGTTAGCTATTTTTGAGAAAAATTCACCTCTAGGATGTTTATATCAAATTTCACCCTGTCATCATTTTATAAATTTCTGTATTTTACACCTACAAATTTCTGTTTATGCAATGTTTTGTTTTCAGGTTAATGTGCCGTTCACAGCTGATACTCCAATAAAGTGTATTTCTAATACTGGATGCGATATTGACTACTTTGTATCCATCGGCTCCCCGACCAAAGTGGAAGACGTGAGTTGATAATTTACTTAAATTCTCTATTATAATTTCCAATTTAGTTTAGTTGTTAAAAATTGAGTATTGTTAATGCAGGTAACTGAGGCGGCCAGTCCCTTGACCTCGGGGGGCAGCAGCGTGGAGCCTTCCCCCGAGAAGAGCGCCCCGGCGCCGCTGGTGCCCTGCGCCGCGCCGCCCCCCGCCGTGCCCGCCCCACCGCCGCCCCCGCCCTCGCCGCCCCCGCGCTACGTGGACGGCATGCTCGCCCTCTGCAAGTTCTGCGGGTACACAGGATTCGACTTCACCAAATGCCAGAGGTGAAAACTGCCTGCACCATATCCATTATTTCTGTGACGTCACAAAAGAGTGATCCTTTTCATTCTGATTCTTTGTTAGCCCAGTAAAGCTCTTAATTTGAAATTGAAGGCATCATAATTTAAATTTTTTTTTTTTTACTAAAATCACCCATTTTCCATAAATAAATTGATGCGCTGGGATGTTTTAAACATAATTTATATTTTTTGTTGACAACACAAGCAGTTAATAAGATTATAAGTTTTTTTTTCTTTTTTTCTTCTACAAATTAAAAGACTCTTTTTTCATGTTTGTTAATCACCTGTTTTTTTTTTTTACCAAAAAGGTAAATGTCTATATATAATGTCAATTAAAATGTATTAATGAATAAAACATGTAAAACGTATCTTTAAAAACACAAAAATGACTAGAATTATTTTTAAATTCATTGTTTTTTGTTAAATTTTTAATTCAACATAAATATTTCACTTTGTAATATCAAGAATAAAACCAAGGTGGTATGCACTGCGAACTGTCATATTAGTTGGCAGGTTTGTTTGATACTTTACATTTTTTTCTTAATTTTATTTTTGTTTTATTGAATTTTTTTTTTATTATTATAGTAAATTCAAATTATTGTTGTTGGATTCATTTAAAAGATTTTGCTTTAATACTAATTTTTACTTACATATTAACTTGAACTAATTATGAAATTTTTCAAACTAGTATAAAAACAGTGTTGGAGGAACCAGAAAATTGTATTATTTTTTTAAAAATTAAAGTAGTTTCAAATTATTGTTGTTGGATTCATTTTAAAGTTTTTGCTTTATGTACGTGTATGTACTAATTTGTAATTACATATTACCCTCCAGACCTATTAATAACCCATTCTGTTTGATCTTGATCTGTTTTGAGCTTGAGTTTGGTCTTATCATATGGTATCGGTTAGTTGTAGGTTAAAAAGTTATGATTACATATTTTTAAATTGTTTTTTTTATTTCTTATAGGTGTCGGCGTAGATTTCCAGAAGAACCTAAAGCAATTCCAATCGCTACAAATAAAAAGCCTGAAAAGAAAGAACCTGAAAAGCTTCCTGTGACCCTGATCAAAGAAAACATTAGGTATTTTTTTTAATTGTCATATTTTTATTATATTGTCACATAATATATTTTTTATTACTGTTTCAAAACAATGATTCCCTTATAATATTAGGTTTTACTCTTTTTAAAAGAAGAAACCGCATTGACATTATTATCTAATGCCAATTTTATTTATTAATTTTAAGTCTGGTCTAAACATTTTTTTTAAAGTTTTTTATTTGAAATAATTTTTTATTATGCATTCATAGTGTATTGGAAATGTACAATGCAGCAATCTTTCGGTATTTGCTAATTTACAACATTTTGCAAGCTTTTAATTGTGCTTTGAATCCGATTAGAATCTGAATAGTACCTTTTTTACAAAACTGAGTAATGCTATTTTTATTTATCTTCATACTTTTAATCATGAAAATAACATAGGCATTCTACAATTTACTATGTATTTCAAAAATTTACTGGACTAAAATTCGTAGGACTTTAAAAATATCAATAATTTTTAAATTAGTGCAAATTTTCTTGAAATTCTTATGAATCAGCTAAAGTTATAATATCTACACTAAATAATTTTTTTTAAATTTCATACCCCTTGCTTCAACATATATGTCTCCCGGCCTTCTACCTCTATATGCAGACAAAGCATTGTCCATTTGTTGAATGATATTGTTTCCTATTGAAATGTTGGTAAAATCTTTGCATGCGTGTTTGTAGAACAATAACTTACTGGCTGAGGGTATCACAATACACCTTTTATTAAATTTATAGATAATGCGTATCTCAGCATTGCATTAATTCTTTATATCACTATTCGAACATATATTATACATCGTTTTGCCGCACAATCGTCTGAGTGATCGCATTTCGACTGCATTCAGTCTACTATACCCTTCTTTTGCCAACTCCTTTTTCTTATGTTTGATATTGTGACAATTAGATAATTATTATGATGAGATGTATGTTCACTGTTGGTCAATCTATTTTTATGAAGGACTTGTATATGACATGCAGACTAATATTATTGTACATTATATCTACTGTTTTTATGAAGGACTTGTATATGACATGCAGACTAATATTATTGTACATTATATTTACTGTTTTTATGAAGGACTTGTTTATGACATGCAGACTAATATTATTGTACATTATATCTACTGTTTTTATGAAGGACTTGTATATGACATGCAGACTAATATTATTGTACATTATATCTACTGTTTTTATGAAGGACTTGTATACGACATGCAGACTAATATTATTGTACATTATATCTACTGTTTTTATGAAGGACTTGTATACGACATGCAGACTAATATTATTGTACATTATATCTACTGTTTTTATGAAGGACTTGTATATGACATGCAGACTAATATTATTGTACATTATATTTACTGTTTTTATGAAGGACTTGTTTATGACATGCAGACTAATATTATTGTACATTATATCTACTGTTTTTATGAAGGACTTGTATATGACATGCAGACTAATATTATTGTACATTATATCTACTGTTTTTATGAAGGACTTGTATACGACATGCAGACTAATATTATTGTACATTATATCTACTGTTTTTATGAAGGACTTGTATACGACATGCAGACTAATATTATTGTACATTATATCTACTGTTTTTATGAAGGACTTGTATATGACATGCAGACTAATATTATTGTACATTATATCTACTGTTTTTATGAAGGACTTGTATATGACATGCAGACTAATATTATTGTACATTATATCTACTGTTTTTATGAAGGACTTGTATATGACATGCAGACTAATATTATTGTACATTATATCTACTGTTTTTATGAAGGACTTGTATATGACATGCAGACTAATATTATTGTACATTATATTTACTGTTTTTATGAAGGACTTGTTTATGACATGCAGACTAATATTATTGTACATTATATCTACTGTTTTTATGAAGGACTTGTATATGACATGCAGACTAATATTATTGTACATTATATCTACTGTTTTTATCAAGGACTTGTATACGACATGCAGACTAATATTATTGTACATTATATCTACTGTTTTTATGAAGGACTTGTATACGACATGCAGACTAATATTATTGTACATTATATCTACTGTTTTTATGAAGGACTTGTATATGACATGCAGACTAATATTATTGTACATTATATCTACTGTTTTTATGAAGGACTTGTATATGACATGCAGACTAATATTATTGTACATTATATCTACTGTTTTTATGAAGGACTTGTATATGACATGCAGACTAATATTATTGTACATTATATCTACTGTTTTTATTGTTTTAGTTCTCCGATTGAACCCGTTAAATTAAACTTATTGAAATCTTCTCTGAAGGTGGTTAAAGCTTTAAATGTAAGTATGAAATCCCAATATTGATGTTTTCAGACTGTTCAGATCTGTATTTCTAAATCCAAGAATAAGCGCTACATTAGAATGATTAATTACGCTATTTTCTAATTGTTTCAGGAAAAGAAAGTCAAAGCCCGTAAAGGAAGATTGAAACAAATAGATCCAGACCCTGTGATATTAACTCTTAGCTCAGATGATGAGGATTCCAATAGTTCTGCTCAAAATATGCAGGTATGTATATGTATGTGGGAGCTTTGTAGTTATACAGTAAAAGCTTGTAATTTCAAATTGACACGGAATAATTAGAATAAAATAACATAACATTTAATTACAAATAAGCAATTTAAAAAAAATATGCGTGCAGCACTGTACACGTTACAGAAGTGAAACTTTAAAAAAAAAAAAGAATAAGAAATTTTATGTGAGAGACAGTGAAAATCTCAAAAGAAATACAAAAATACAAATTTTGCATAAATAATTCAATACTTACGTTGTCATCGATAAGTGTTTCAATTGGTAAAAATAAATATCAAGCCAGGTATTGAACTTTTTACTGTGCAATAGATTTTTTTAGTTAAAACCTGAATGTTTTTTCTCCATTTGAAAAACATTTAGTATATTTAAAAAAATAATTAAACAATACCTTTTCTTCAAAATGCTAAAACAACACTTTCTGCCCTGTAGCGGGTAAATATAAAGTTGAAAATTTGCCGCTTTTGCTGGGATAAAGTACATTTTCTGGGCATTCCGAAAACATGCGCAACTGAAAATTTAAGATTTTTGATATGTGACATTGTTGAAGGGAGTGAGCGAAATGTGTAAATTTTCATCAAATATTGAGAGATTTTCGTAATTCTTTCGGTTGTGTGTAGGGAACATATCAAAGTACTCAAATAAAATATGGAAAATGGAAAAAATTTGGTCGAAGGAAGTTGCAGGAATGTATTGGTATCAAGACCGTCTAAAGAAATAGAATCATCTTCGGAAGCTTCACTTTTACTACAAATACGCATTCTTAGATAATGTAAACATTCTGATTTCATTCTCACTTTAACCAAAAGAAACATTTTCCAAGTTCCACAAGTGTTTTCATCATCGCTACTTGACGAATTCGACATTGTATGAGAGAAATCAACAATTTTTACTAATAACAAATTCAAAAATTAATCTTATTTTCACGGTGATATACTTTTTAAAAGATTATTTATGATTATTATTGACGATTTAAAAATTAATTTCGTGCGCGCACCGCTACACGTCTACACAGGTCGATTTCTAAAATCAATCTGAGTACAAGTCGATATTCCGACGGTACACAGTTTTCACGCAGTAACAAAGCGTCGATATATGGACGGTCTGCAGTGAAACGGTTAAACAATACTAAAAATACATTGTACTTATTTTAATAAAATGTTTTTCAACCATGTTTGTAATATCCTAGTTAATATGATTCTAGAAAACCAATAGTTCCTATTCGAAACTTGATTTTCATCAAATTATTTGGTGAAAATTATGTTTTGAAGAGTGATTTGAATCTTTACCATGTAGGTAAAGATTAAGTTAGAACTAAATCATTGCAGATTTCACTAATAGGTTTTTACATGTATTTTTATGTAATTAAAGAAAACACTTTGTTTTTTACCACTTGAGTTTTTATTAAAGACTACATGTTTCAGAAGTTAAACTTCCATCATTCAGGTCTGTATAATAACTAAAATATAAAATATAAAATTTTTCTATAAATAAGGAGAGGGGAAAGTAAGGGGAAGGGGTTAGTCAAGGAACGGAGTTTGAAAACAAAGGAAAAATTGAAAGCAATGGCGAAGAATTTTGAAACAATATATTATTTAATAAATTATCATTAGAATTCAGGTTTTTTTGTATTTCTAAATTTTCAAGATAATTCATAATTTGGCCTTTATATGGAACAAGGTGTAATAATTTTAATTTATGAGAGTGAAATGAGTGATTAGTATCTATTATATGATTTGCAAATTCCGAAAAATAATTACTAACAAGACCGCTATGATGTTCTTTAATTCTAATCTTCAAATTTCTCGCAGTTTGGCCAATATATTTTCTATCACAATCTCCACACGAAATTTCATAAACACCACTTTTTTGTAATAAATCAATTTTAGATTTTGAGTTATCGAGGATTTTATGTAAATTATTATTTGTATAATATGCAGGTTGTATATGGGAGGGTAAGATTTTTGAAATATTTTTAGTTATTGAACCCGTATATAAAATTTTTCGCCAAGATTTATTTTTAATTGAATCATTATTAGGAGCTGAATATATGTATTTTTTGGTTAAATTATTTTTAATTTTATTTTTTAACATTTTATCTATTAGCGCGCTATTATACCCGTTGTTTTTTGCTATTATTTTAATTGTGTTTAATTCACGATTATAATTTGAGTTACTGAGGGGGATATTAATTAGTCTATTTAATAATGAATGGAAACTGGCCATTTTATGTGAAATGGGATGAATGGAATCAGCTGGAATGACTGTGTCAGTGTGTGTTGGTTTACGATATATATTAAAATCTAATTTATTATTTATAACTTTAATCGATAAATCAAGAAAATTTAGGGTATTATCGTCATTTTTTTCCATAGTAAATTTAATATTATTATGTAATGTGTTGATGTGAGTAAGGAAAGAATCTAGTTATCTATTGTTGTATTAGCTGATATGTTCCTTAATGATTTTGAGACAGAATTATTAAATTCTAGTCTTCCTATTGTAAAAACATGTATTTTTAGATGGTTTAGATACGTTGATGACATTTTTTGTATTTTTATTTTTTATTCCATTCATTATTAAATAGACTAATTAATATCCCCCTCAGTAACTCAAATTATAATCGTGAATTAAACACAATTAAAATAATAGCAAAAAACAACGGGTATAATAGCGCGCTAATAGATAAAATGTTAAAAAATAAAATTAAAAATAATTTAACCAAAAAATACATATATTCAGCTCCTAATAATGATTCAATTAAAAATAAATCTTGGCGAAAAATTTTATATACGGGTTCAATAACTAAAAATATTTCAAAAATCTTACCCTCCCATATACAACCTGCATATTATACAAATAATAATTTACATAAAATCCTCGATAACTCAAAATCTAAAATTGATTTATTACAAAAAAGTGGTGTTTATGAAATTTCGTGTGGAGATTGTGATAGAAAATATATTGGCCAAACTGCGAGAAATTTGAAGATTAGAATTAAAGAACATCATAGCGGTCTTGTTAGTAATTATTTTTCGGAATTTGCAAATCATATAATAGATACTAATCACTCATTTCACTCTCATAAATTAAAATTATTACACCTTGTTCCATATAAAGGCCAAATTATGAATTATCTTGAAAATTTAGAAATACAAAAAAACCTGAATTCTAATGATAATTTATTAAATAATATATTGTTTCAAAATTCTTCGCCATTGCTTTCAATTTTTCCTTTGTTTTCAAACTCCGTTCCTTGACTAACCCCTTCCCCTTACTTTCCCCTCTCCTTATTTATAGAAAAATTTTATATTTTATATTTTAGTTATTATACAGACCTGAATGATGGAAGTTTAACTTCTGAAACATGTAGTCTTTAATAAAAACTCAAGTGGTAAAAAACAAAGTGTTTTCTTTAATTATTGTAACATGTCTTACCACAAAGTTAATGCCGAATCAATAAATAAAATATTTTTATGTATGTTAAGATCTTAGCACATCTTTTGATAAAATTTTATTACTTTATTCTTTATGAAACATTCAGTAGCAAGATTGCTATAATTTGCTAAATAGTGTGTTTGTGCTGTGCAATAAGCTAAAACATGGAGAATGATAGCAAAAAAAAGTCATTTTATTTTATTTTTATTTTCGTAAAGGTCATGCATCACAAGCTCACAAAAAGTTATGTGTTGTGTACGGTGATGAAGCCCAAAAAGAATGGCAGTGTCTGAAATGGTTCACCAAATTTTGTTCGGGTGATTTTTCAATATAAAAAGACAAGCGCTCCGGACGTCCAGTTGAAGTCCATGGTGACCAAATAAAGGCCATAATTGGTATCCATTGCCATAGTTCAACACGGGAGATAGCAGAAAAGCTGAATGTATTGCATACATGCACTTGAAACCACCAAAAACATATTAGTAGTCAAAAAGTGATTGGTTTACCTCATAAACTTAAAGAGCAAGACTTGACGAGGCGTACCTTTGAAATATGCTTCTTATACGCAATGAAAATGACCCATTTAAAAAACACATAATTATTGGAGATGAAAATGGGTCATTTATGATAATATTGTAAAAAAAAGATCCTGGACTAAGCAAGGGGAACTAGCTCAAACAGCTTCTAAGGCTGACATTCATCAGAAAAAAGGTCATGTTTTTAGTTAAGTAGGATCATAAAGGAATTATTTTTATTGAGCTTTTACCCCGTAAGCAGACCATTAATTCAGAGGTTTATATTGAACAGCTGACCAAACGAAACGATGCAACCAAAGAAAGTAGCTGGCTGAAAGAAAAGGTATCGTCTTTCACCGTGACAGCGCCAGACCTTACAGAATTTTGGTCACCCGGCAAAATTTGCTGGAGCTTGGTTGGGATGTGTTACCTCATCCACCTTATAGTGCCGACTTAGCAATATCAGATTACCATTTATCACCAATTGTCGCGAAATTTCTTACATGGGAGTAAATTCAATGATGACAATAATGTACAAATTCAGTAAGAACAGTTTATGTAAAAAGAATAATGATACTACCTAAAAAATGGCAAAAGGTTATAGATAATCATGGACATTATATTTGAGATTAAAGTTATTCTATGTATGGAAATACGTTATTTTCTTTTCTTTGAAAAATCTGCAATGAATTAGTTTCCAACCCAATAATATTTATTAGTGAGTAAGATAACGTAATTTTTCATTGTGTTATGTATGTTCATAATGGGCTGGTACCTGAGCCGTATGACTGATACAATAAAATGTACCATATGCACCATTGAGTTGGAAAATAAAAAGCTTTTCTTTGCATAAGTGACAAACTAAACCCGTTGTTTTCCAAAATGTACTTTGGTGGCGGGTAATTTACTTTTAATGTTCATGTTTGCTTTATCTCCTGTAGGGTTCTGGAGACATGGTACTTGGGATGTTAGCCACTAACCCAGTCATCTCCCACGCTGCTAGCTTGAAAGAGCCAAGTCTTCAGGATCTTGAAACCACTCCAGGCAGCGCCCTCAATAATGCTCACCAGGATACTGGGCTATTCCAAGGTAAGTCAACCCTGTTATTTTATTTGTTTTAATGCTATCCTTATTTAGCAAATATGTACATTAGAGTACGCCGTTGATGTATGAAGAAAATTATTTTTTTATATATCAAAGACAAATGAGTCTAAAAAGTTGCATTTTGGATTGCACATAACGTAAAAAATATTTTTTTTAAATATTTGGCCCTCAAGTAGAGCTCAAAGTTTTCGGAAAAGCCATTTTTTGCATTTTATCAGCTGTCATTTCGTATTTTAGTAATATAGACAGCCTAATTAAATGTTACGATATGTAATACAATTTACTTAATCAGCACATAAGTTACACTTTACATTTTTTTTAAAAATGGTTAACGTTGTTTTAGTAAGTCATTGTTTCCATCAGTATTCGGTCGGCGCGCGGCGCTCAAAGGGATTGAGCGCCGCGCGGATTGAGTTGCACTGTCCGTATTTTCTTTACATCCCGGTGCTTTTAAAATGTGTTGAAATTTTATGTGTGATTTAGTTTTAGTTTAAGATTATCTTTACACACAATTAAAGTTATTTTAAATACATAATTATGTTAATTAAAAACGAAATGAGTTCATCTAAACCCTGTATAAAATAAAACTAGAATTATTTTTTAATCACTTTTATTATTAGTGTTTTTCTCCAACCGGTTTCACAAAGACCCTTGTCATCTTCAGGGATAGACATGCAACATGACCCCTTTCATTGTTGAATTCGCAAAAAATTAAGAATCGGCTCACCTGATGTACAAATATAAATTGCTACAGATATTATATGTTTTTAGATTTAAAAATGATATGGTGTTCAATAAAAATGCAAAAACTTGGACAAATATCAACCAATTTTAATTATTCTTCTTTTAATTGTACAAGTAAAGAAAGATATTTACACTTAAAATACTATAAAAAAAACGACACATTTACAACAATAAAAATATAAAAATACAAGATTATGTCACTTCACAATTCTGTTTTCCCGCGCATAGTCCATGTAGCCCCCTTTTCAGCGAGCGCGTACAAGGTTGGATCACCTGATATCATTTCTTTTGCTGCACATTATGCACTCGAGTAAATTGCGCCTGGGCAATTTTTCTAAACATTGATAGTTGGATGAAGCTGGATGTTTCGGTTCACAGTTTTCGCGAGCCATCCATTCTTTTTCAATATCTTCTATAATTTCAAATATAAACTGAAATTATTTCTGTCGTATGGTAATTTTTTTCTGTAGTAATGGATTTACATAAAACATAAATGTTTAGCACCATTCTTCCCAATATGTTGAATGCAATATTTTTCCAGTATTTTAGTATTCTTTATTCATCCAAATATACATACAACATTTTGTCTGATTCGTCCACTCCTCTCATGTTTTTATTGTAATCATGAATTGTTGAAGGCTTTTCTTTTTCTGATTCAAAATTACCTCGATTTTTATTTACGGTTACATCTTCTTCTTTATGTAGATCCTAGGGATCTGTTGTGCCTCCGCATGTCGCTCTTGGGATGTCGACTCCCAGCTGTCTTTCCATCTTTTCGGAGGTCTGCCTGGGGGTCTGCTTTCTTCAGGGTTGCCTTGGAAAGCGATACGTGGAAGTCTGTCTTCTGACATTCCGTTTATATGTTCCTTCCAGTATCGCTTTCGTTGTCGTCCCCACCTCACGATATCCTCCGTCTTACACATGCTTTGAATGTCGGGATATCTTACTCAGTCTCGCAATGTGTTTCCGTTTATGGATCGGAGAGTCTTCATTTCGGAGGTTCGAAGTCGAGATTTTGTTCTGGAAGTATCTGCTCTTGCCTCAATTCCATAACTGGCTATTGGTCGAACACATGTTTTGTTGTAACACGGTTACATGATTTACAATAATGTCACTACTGTGGTCACTTTCTCTATTTATCGGAATTTTTCTTAATTGTGTAAAAATACATTTTTTTCTGAATCGTCCTGTTGGTTTTTTGTGGGACACGTAAATATACGGGTTTAAATGTAGGCGCAAAATATCACATCACAACTAATGATTCAAGTGATAACTTCCAATGAAAACACTACACTATGCAGGGTCAGATATGCCACGTAATCAGACTGTCAACAGTTTCATCGATATTGAAGCTCAATGGGGGTAGTCTAACTGGCAAATTCCGCAAACATTTGAAGGTTAAATACTTTCTGGGTTATTTAAGTTTGGTGTCGGTCGTCTTGCGTGTTAGATTATTGTTTTACAATTTTTAGTGCTATTTGTCATACTTTTTATATTCTTAGTGTAATACACATATTGTATTATAAGACATTTTTCCCATAAAAATGTATTCGGAAAATAATATAGTGACAATAAAATGTTTGCAAACAATTTATTAGATTGTTCTTGTGACAATGATGGTAAAGTGTTATTGGAAATTAAATCTTGTAGTGATGACGAGGACATACCGATACCTAAACAAATTTAATTTTTTTGCAAAATACATATTAAAAAAAAAACACCTACTCTGCCACTAATTAACCCGCATATCCCCCCGACAACAATTTATTGTGAAATTGATGAAAAATTGCTGTAAATTTTTCAAAGATAAATATTATTACATGTTTATTATTTTTATTTATCTCAAAACGGAATACAATTCGCATTTAAATCTATATATTCCTGCTATAATTAATCAAAAGTTTTTTTTGTGTTAGTCTGCCTATGCACGCGAGTTTTCCGCCGGCTTTTCTCTCGAAAAACGTACCAGTGAAAAACTCGTGTGGTAACTAGCTGTCTTGGACATGGACATGAAAACTCGCTACGTGCCCTAATTAATATAATTTTTACAATGTAGTTCGAAAATAAATACTTTTCCTTATGGCATCCCGTTCCGTCTCGTTCGATTGTTTTTTTTTACAATTTGTAGATTTAGTCGAAGGGTGTAGGGGTCTAGAAATATTTAATAAAATACATTAAAATCTCGTGAAGACGAGAAAAAAATTACAAATACTGTGCATAAGCGGGTTCGTAAATAAATCTGTGATATAGAAATAGACAAACACTGTCGTGTTTGTCGTGTCGTGACAAGAATGAGAGGCCGACGTGCCGAGTGAAGAATGCGTAAAAAGGGTATGAATCTGAATATAGGCCGGCTTGAGAGACTTACTGGGTATCTTAACCTTTTTCATAAATTTTGCGTGTAAAGTGTGAGCAGCCGTGACCTAGCTTTTTTGGAGCGAATATATATTGGTGGTGAAATACATGTTATTTTATTATTATGTAATACAATAATATAGCAAAAAAAAAACAATATACGTGCTTCCGACCTCCGTTTTTATTTTAATTTTCATATTTTACCGCTGAATAACCGCCAGGCCGCGGATTGTTGGAGTCGGCAGTCATAATTTAGTTTATGGTTTATCTATGCTTAAGCGGCCATATTATAAAATTTCCATCTGACGTTTGGTATATTTGAGGTTTTCATTAAAATAATGTCCGTCGGGTCTTTTGTAAAGAAAAAAGGTTAAAATTGTTTGTTTTTTTCTTGGATATGAAAATTATATGCGCGTAATTAATACATTTTTGTGACGCCATTTCGCCGTGTCAGAACGGCGTGTTTTAAATTTTGACATTTCGGTTAAATAACGTGGGGATTATTATTTTCATGCGCTCGCGTGGGCATTTCTTTTTTATATTAGCCAACAATGTGTACTTGTAAACATTTAGATTTTATTTTTGCTGTAATGTGTATTGAGTAATATTAATAAACATTTCCCGTTTATTATGGCGGGGACCTTCGCTTATCCTTAGATTTTGTTCATTTCTCTTCTTTACTATCAGTTATTTCAGTTGTAAAAATGTGTTTCAAAAGTATATCGCCTTAATTTTATTAATAATAACGCAGTTATATGTACGAAACACGGAAATTTTATTTAAAGAAGTGTGTGTTTGTTTAAGGGGTGTCCTGGATGTTTAAAAACGGCACTTTTTGTAAAAAAAAATCTACGGGAAAGAATGAAATGAAGTTATTGAATTTTGAGGTTAGATTTTATATAAAATAAATACGAAAAAAATATTTAATAGATTTCTAATCCTATTCCACGGGCGTCTTGTTGCTGCATTCTTCAATCTGCGTGAAAGATTCCACCTCGTAATTTTGACTGAATCGGAAAACTAAAACAGTATTAAATTATCGTATATGTCTTCTGGGTAAACTAAAAAAATAAAATAAATCATCGGTTATTTTATGACACCGTTTGTCAACTGTTTCTTACCGCCGAGCTCCCATTCTTTCTTTATATTTTGAAGTAATGAACCCATGCGTTTTTGTATGTACCCCATGCACTAGTTTTTCGCAACAGTACAATCATCAACCTACGGCTTTATCTTCAAAATATCAGCAAAAAAAATTAAAAAGTGCTACCAATATAAAAATGTATTTTGTCAAAATTTTTCATAAGATCTTAAAAATATTTCTGTGGTAGAAATCTGACCCTAAAATTTACATAATTTTAGCTTTACTCGATGTTTTATTTTATAAAGCTTTATAAAATGTACCGTGAAGTATTTGCAAAAAGCATTAAAAAATTATTCTTTTTGGTTGAACCCTTCAAATAAAGCCCCAAAGATAATGCCCAGTGAATAAATAGTAAAATGCGTTTATTTCATTTTGTATATGTTTTGTTATTCATACGTATTTCTTTTTGTGAGGTTGTTTTGTATTTATTATTCATTTAGAATGTTTCCTTTAGATGAGGAGAGAGAAGATGTAACAGAGGATATGGATCAAGCCCAAAATCTTTGTACTGTACTGGAGTGTCGAACTGTTCGGATTGGTTCACACAGATTCACTCCTAAAGACAAGGTTTGTACTTAAGTTTATACATATAATATTGGAATGCCTTTCATTTTGTAGTGACGGCAGTTAGTATAGTAAATGTTGCGGTGTGCAGGTGCTAATATCTAGCAAGGGCGTCCGGATCGTGGCGCCGATGGTCGACGGGGGTGGCTGGGCCGAGCTGCAGCTGCAGGCGCGCGAGGTTGTGAAGGTGCTGCTGCACGCCGGCAAGGGCTTGCCCGTGCTCTTCCTCTACACCATGCAGTGTTGCGGGGCCTACGTGCGCAAGACCCTGCGCATGACCGACACCAACGGGCCCTACTACAACTCGGTAGCCAAAGAGGAGCAGTTCAAGCGAATCACACTCCTGCCCAATGTCATCAGCGACGACACCAAGATCAGCCTCAAGCAGATATTCGGCTCCGCCATCGAGGACCTCAGCTCGCAGGAAGCTAACGACATCCTGATCAGGACCTGCCCCAAGGAAGTCCAGCAGACTGCAAAAATGGTCACCCGAGCAAATAGCATTCATATTGCCTCCACTCTAGGAGGAGCTAAAAGGTAAACACTTACCTTTAACCCTTCCCTTACGATTCTAAAAACTTCCGCATGTACCGGTGATATGTATTTTGTACACCATATGAAAATGTTTAAAAACGTGAGTATTCCTAAATGTTGCTTTTATTGACCATATTTGAAGTTGAAATGTAACAATTTTGTAATGTTATCTCTGGTAAATCTAAATAAAGGGGGGGGGGAAAACATCGCAAGTAGCTAGCGTAATATACGCTAGCTAAATAACCAGCGTAGCGTCACAACCGCCATATAAGATGATTTGCGCAATCCTGGCGGAGTTAAAGTAAACACACATGTTACAACATGCGCGTATGCATATTTAGAAAAGACGCCACACGCACACATACTGAAATGTTTTGTATCGGTGATTTTTTTCCGATTTTTCACAAATTATTTATTTCCGTCGCTGCAAATGAATAACTTTATATTATAATACTTTCATATAATACAAAATTATATTACGAAGGAATACAAAAATTCTGAGACCATATCTATTATATTTTATATTGATATTCTCAATTGAAAAGTCGAGTTGTAGTAAATACATATCACCGGGAGGGGAAGGTTAATAATACTCATATCTTTGTTAATTGCTATTGGTACAGAGATGATATCCACTACCGTACAAATACATTAGGGTGTTTTCATAATATAATTGTAGCCAATTGTTGATATTAAGTATTGTAGAGTAAGTTCATTACATCTTAAGAAGTATTGTTTTCAGTATAAATCCTTCGGAAATCCGCCAAATACTTATTTATCCCCCTGGCAAGGGAGGTATCTCCATCAACACGGAAGATTACATGTGCCTTGCTCAAGACCAGTTCCTCAACGATGTCATTATTGACTTCTACCTGAAGTATCTATGCCACGATGTCCTCTCTGTCCAGCAAAGGGAAAAGACTCATGTATTCAGCACATTCTTCTACAAGAGATTGACTACTAAACCCACCAAAGCCAACAGGTACGCAATTCTCTCTACATATCTTCGCAGTAATTTGCATTGGTTTTTTGCATTAAAATATATTTCTGTTATTTTTTCCTTCTAGAAGATCGAACCCCCATGAGTGGGATTCTTCACTTACGCCCGCCCAGAAAAGACACGCAAGGGTCAAATCTTGGACAAAAAATGTGAATATTTTCCAGAAAGACTATGTTGTCGTTCCTATTAATGAAAATTGCCACTGGTTCCTCGCCATCATCTGCTTCCCCGGGCTAGATGGATGTCGCTCCATAGAAGGGGATCGCCTCGTTTCTCCGCAGGAAATTAGAAAAAAAGGTAAAAACTAGTTTTCATCTCAATGTAACCTTACTTACATACTAGTAAACAATTTTAGCCATTATTTTTTTAAGCTATTTTTATTATTTGAAAAATCTTTTATCGTATTTACATTTTAAATAGAAGACTGTATTACTTAAATACAATAGTCCTAATTTTTTTATTAAGATTAAAATTAAAATTTAATACAACTATTTTGACACATTTGTATGGGACGTGAGGTCCGAATCGCTGGTTGCTCGAATAAATGAATTAATTGTAAACTTTCAGACCGAAAAACAATGATACAAGTTGGAAAGTCCGTAGTTACGCCAATCCTCAAGCAAGAGCAAATAGGACTCAACTGTGATGGAGACAATCTCAGTGAAAGGGATGAGGCGGAAGCTGAAGTAAGTTATATGATTGAGTCTGCGGCATTTAATACCCAATGAGTGATGTTTTGTTCAGTAGAATACTCTTATGTTGTAGGAAAGTGACCTGGATATGCTAGGTAGTGAATCTGATAATGAGGAAAGTGAAGCAATTGTTAATACTTCTGTCGCGAAAGAAGTGGAGGACTCGGGTGAAAAGTGTGAACCTATTAAACAGTAAGTAAATTAGATTTATTAAGCTACTACTGCAGGTTACAGTAGAGTGAGCTACAAAAAGGGGAATTCTTTGTTACAGACCGTGTATACTGATATTCGACTCGTTGGCTGGAGCTTCGAGGTCGAGAGTGGTAGCTACACTGCGTGATTATCTCACCTGCGAGTTTCATGCCAAGGTAAACATATTTTCTTTCAATTTACTCTTCAATACTAAATTACAGTTTGCTAGTATTCAAATACATATTCATTAAAACTTTAACAGGTTAGTAAGTATTTGTAATATATGGATTGACATGCGGGTGTGGACTATCCAGCCCGGTCAAGTTATATACGTATATATATATTTTGTCTGTATAGTGTGCACCTCAAGCAGAAGAAAGATGAATATTGCTCTGTGTGATTGACAACTAAAATAGTATCGCATCTATCTGTATTCGTGCAAGCTTGTGAAGGCTTCTAATAATATAAACTATATATTGTATACTGTGCCCCTTATACACTATTCCAAGCAGATAATAGGAAGAAAAAATATACACATATTGTTCAGTTCATTTGTAACATTCTAGTTAGTGATTCGGTGTTTATTTTTCTAATATTTTGAAACTTAATAAAAAAATTCTTTGGGCATGCTTAAAATATGATTTGATTTGTTTCAGGTGTCATCAGAAAAAACTTTTACAAAAGATAATATTAAAGGTTCCTGTCCTAAAATACCGCAGCAAAATAACTTCACTGATTGTGGCCTTTACTTGCTTCAATATGTAGAACACTTCTTCAAGGTAGGTATTTACTTTGGCCATTAGTTTCCATCTGTACTGCTGTGGCTGGCACTGTGATAACATAAAAAGCAAGATCTGAACAAATTGTAATCACCATTCCTATTTCACTTACAGCACCCGATACTAGATTATCGCCTTCCTATCAAACAACTCTCTAATTGGTTCGATGAAATAGTGGTGACTAGAAAACGGGAAGAAATATCCAATCTACTGAAAACCTTGATGTTGCAGCGTAATGCGGAAATGGTCTTTCTGCCTGATATTTCTTTCCCAACTCTGGATGGTATGTGTGCTTGTTATTTGCTTATTTCATTATGCTTTTTGTGTCAAGCTATGGGTTTTGTCAACGCGTAGTCATATTGCAGGGAAACTGGTAGAGTCCAACGAGGAAAACGGAGAGTCGAGCGATCCGCAGTCCAGCGACCCGCAGTCCAGCGATCCGCAGTCCAGCGAGTCCGGCGCCAGCGAGTCGGGGAAGGCAAACTCCAGTAGCGGAACTGTCGCAACTCTTTCCATGCACCCTCACAATATGGCCGTTCTCAAGTTCATTTCCGACTCGCAAGCAACTATTAAACATCAGGAAATGGTCAAGGATATACAGAATTCTTTAATCAATCATAAACTCAACAGTGATAAAAATACTTTAAACCAGAGCAGTGATAATCCTTTAGATACCTCCACAAGTGATATAAACTCTCAAAAAATTAGGCGATGTAATAATAAAAGTGACAGTGGTGCTACGGAAAGTAAAAGAATTAAAATTAGTGAATTCAATTGACTTCAGACACATTAAATCAATGTGGAAATATGTGACTGCAACTTTTAAACTAACTGAAGTTGTCATGTGATGATTTTATATTGTATCCTCGTTGGCTTCTTCATTTTTCCATTTTCATAGTTGGACTACTTTTGAGATCATAAATGCGACATTATTAATCCTCTCATTAATGTTTAGGACATTTTTGTATTATATATGAATATGCTCATTCGCATGTGACCACTCAGGTGGCAAAGCAATATTGTCTTGCACAAATGCATAGCTGGTGGTATATTATCGAAACATACTTTGGAGATATTGACACTATTGTATCGTCAGGTAGACGCATTTCCAAATCATTTCTGAATCTCCAAACATTCTTTATTTGGACACATTTATTTTAATTTTAAAAAAACCTCATGAAATGCTGCTACGTACCCCGAGAATTTAACTTGAACAATATTAAGATGAGCCATCATTAATTTTATCATGCATGAACTTTTGTTATTTGAAGTATCACTATAATTTTAAAAACGTCACAAATCTTCTTTCTCAGAGGAGTATAAAACAAAGAAGCATAAATCTTTCCCCTTAGTTGAAGTAAATAAAAAATGTATACAAACTACCAGAAAGTGACTGCCAAAATTAAACCTTTAAATTCAAGGTTTCTTGATATTGGTTAAATCCCCTTTGTCCACTATCTGGGATTATAATGGAAATATTTTTATTGAATTAAAGATTTTTTTTAAATCTACATATATATTTTTTTATGAAGTTCCGGGTAATTTATGTTTTTAATTCAAAATATTAATTAATAAATAAAGATTGTATCATTAATTTATACTTTTTTCCTATACATAATCTGTTTACACTTTTTGTTCAAAAGTGTACACAGTTTTAAAGTACTATGTATTATTAATTCGCTCCAGTTACAAAATCCACTTTGAATTCTTAGTGGATTTAGGTAAAATTGATCATCATCCACACACAATCAAACTTATATTGTTAATCTTTATTTATCAAACCTTATTGCCACATTATAATTATCCTTCCTAGGCAGATTTTCATAATACATATTATTATTTTTTTTCAAATGTTTGCATCTTTGGATGATTAATTTTTGTCTCAATTTAGAGGAATCTGATTATTATAATTATTACAATGAAATTGTGTTCGGGATTGTTTTTAAGGATTCCAAATATCTTCTTCTTCAAACCCTTACCGCACCACAATGGTGCATAGGGCACTGTATCATATAAACATAGTATTATCTTGATCGTTAACACGCGAAAGAAAGTACATCAGCCTTCCGCTTCAGGTACCAGTCCAGGGTAATGTTGAATAAATATTAGAGTGAAAAATCACTTATATTTATTTGACCCCTTCTGGGAATCGAATCCGGGACCTCCAGAACGATGGCCAAGCGTGCTGACCATTACACTACGGAGGCGGACAAATATAAAAATATCTAGCACTATCTAAAAAAAATTTATATAAAAGACATCTATTTCCTACTGGTTGTTAAAAATAAAGATTTTGATTTGATATTTTTAATTGGAGAAAATGGGAACTAAAGGTTTTTTTTCTTTTATAGTCATCAATGCAATATATTTTGATACAAACTGTTCAGATATACACATAAATAAATAATTATAAAAAAGCTCTGATTATTTGAATTATATTATTGAACTAAATGTATTTTTTGAACAAAAAATAGAAGATTTTGCATAGATTGTGTACTGCCTTTTGTGTATGTAATATTAATGTGACTTCATATGGCTTTTCTTTTAAAACTCAAACCAGCAATAACTGTCTTGTGTACGAAACTGATATATCTAAAAATGTAAAATGCCTAAATAGTGGATCATATCTTTAGGTGATTATGGAATAGGAGCTTTTGTATTATTTATTAATCATTTTCACACATATTCACATTAGGGTTTGATATCCTGCTAATGTAGTATATTTTATTAAATCGATTGAATGTTAATTAGATGAAGTAGGCTTTCATTTGTAAATAAAAGTGTATATGCCTAATGTATATAAATACTGAATACAATAATAAGAAAAACTTTTAAATAATATTTTATTCCTCATTCACCCCTATCAATGCATTTTTTGTATATGAATTATTAAACTTTGCTCTGTAAATATGCACTTTTTAAAATCATTACATGGGATGGATTATGTTGTTTTTATTTAAATAACATTTTTTAACATCAAAAGATATCACAATTTTTTTTTAAACAGTAAGCGGGTTAAATATTGAGTAAAATTTAACCTATTGAGATTCATTAGTATTTGAGAGTTCCACTATTAATAACCTTTCAGTTCTCAGATGAACATTTTCAGAGTCATAGATGATAGGCTTGTATAAGTGCTGTTATGCAATCCCGAGCACTCTATTCTCCATTTCCTATGATCCATTGCTATGATTCTCCATTTCTTCCTAATAATTAGTTTTTACTGTGCCTACTCTATTTCCTTCCCCATATAGAAGTAATGATATTCACCCTGAGCTACTTCATTTAGGTCATCTGTATCATATCAAATATATTCCACTCCCAGATCAGGATCCAGAATCCTAGATCTATGGTTGCAGGACTGATGATCATCTTCCCTTTATATAATAAATTAATTTTGTCGATCCAATTTTATGTTTTATGGACTATTGGGTGAGCGAAAATATAAATTTGGTGATTTCACACTTTATTGAGTTATCTGCCTCCACGGTCTAGTGCAGTGGTTCCCAAACTCTTGACCCATGGAACCCTTGTCATAGTCAAATAGAAAACTACATAAATGCGTAATAGAAAAACTACAAATTTAACATTAATGTCTTGAATGGTAAATGGTGATATAAAAATAAAATATAAACAAAACAAATTTTTGAAGAATGTCAGTTTACATACATAGCAAATAACAATTCTTGGGGATTTATTTCTTTTTTTACAAATGTCGCATAAGTAAAAGTAATTCGTTTCCTGGTAACGTTGACTCGTCAAGCTGTATTGAGAATTCATGTGTTTTTAAATAGTCACATAAAAAGCTTTCTACACACAGCCATTTCACCTATCGTGCTTCCTACAGTATTATTACTCAGTGGAATTCTTTTTATAATATCAAAAGCTGGTTAGTGCAATACGGTGCGTATTACCTCACTTACACCTGGTGGAATAAGTTTTTCGTCAATAGTGTGCGGCTTTCTAGACTCTAGCAATTATTAAAGATAAATAAAAATGTGTCACAATTTTTTTATTAACTTGCGTGGCCCCCTGACATGGTATAGGGACCCCCGAATCAATTTTAATATTCCACGGACCCCCTGAATGATCCTGGAACCTCTGGGGTAAGGATTACCTTAAGGAACCAATGGTCTAGTGGTTAGCACATTTGTCTACCTACATTAAGCCCAGGTTCAATACCCAGAGGGATAATAATGCAGCTGTGTTTTTCCCATTTTAATGTTTGCGTCTTTCATATTTCCTAAACTGGACCTGAATCGCAGAACTGGTCACCTCGTCATTATTTAATCAACAATTAACATTGTATTACTCAAATATGGTGCCTTATGTAGCATTCGGAATGGATATAAATATAAAGGTACCTAGCTAAGAAAGTAAAAAATAAAGAAAATTTAAGACATTTTGGACATTTATGAAAAAATAAATACACAACTTCAAGAGCATAAATCATCAATAATAAAATAAACAGGAATTCCTTATTTCAATGGTATGAAAAATATTGGAAGGGGGAGGATTTGATCACGACCAACTAATAAGAAAAAAATCTGGAAGGTATAACTTTTTTCTGCAAATTAAATAAGCTGTACCGCATTTTGAAATTGCATTGTATGAAACACAAGCATCTAGGGGGGTAATAATTCCCTTCTGGGTATGACATTGTGAATAACTGATGAAATCGTAATTTTAATGTTTTAAAAAGCACACTTTTTTTTTTCTTCATAAAAATATGAAAATAATTCGTAACTATTAAAGATAACTTTAAAATGTAAATGTGTAAAATATTTACACTACGAACACTATACAATACTGTTACGCTTAACATATCAATTTAACAAAATATTTATATTATGCTTTGTAATTTACAATATATTTGCGTACGGTGCGTAAAGGGTTAATGTTTTGTTTTATAGGTTATGTTTATATTAAACTGTCAAAATTTCAGGTTATGTTTTATGTCACGTGGTATTTATTATGACAGATAAATGTCAACACTCCGTTAAAGTGTAAAAAAAAAACTATGTTAACACGTGTCCATTTCTAGCTTATTTCTTGAATATCTTCAATTCTTTTTAGAGAACCAAATCAATATAGCTCAGTGGACCGTTAAAAATTTTAAATATTCTTTTTCACTCTATATTATTACATTTATAAAGAATTGTCACTATTTAAAATACATAACCTCACAAAAATCCGTTAAATTTGACCTTGAGTATTTTTTTTTTATTTTCTCGCTTTAAGACGAATGCGTTACAGCCGAAGTAGGATACATATTTTTTATCTCACTCGCAAACGTGTAAATTTCTAGTGCGGTCTCTATTCTGATTTTTTAGCTTTTACACGGAACGTACTATACGGTCCGTTAGGAAATTTAATATCCGGATATTAATTAATGTCACGTATAGTTTTACCATAGACTAGGATTATTAATCTAGAAATGGAACATTTTCGCAACATATAAAGTCCAAACTGTCAATAACCATAGAAACACACCACAATGCTACGAAATAAACAATCGTATGTATCATTATTTGGTATATATGTGCGTGCCTACGGCAGTAACAGGCAGTAACCTGCGGGATCAAAAAAAAACATTTCAACCCGAAAATTTTTCGCGCCATAAAAATTTGAGGGTATTTAAAAATCTGTACGCAATCGTATATTTTTAATAAATGCAATCGAGAGTTTTTAATATGTTTTCACACACCATACTGTTTGAATAAATAGATTAAGTTTCTAACAAATCCCAGAAGCCAAGAAAAAACCCGTTAGTTATTAACGGCTGCTTTTAAATGAGGACTCGGGAATAATTCATGATTTAGAATGGTTTAAACGACTTGTCAAACGGTAAAAACCTAAAAATAATTTATTAAAATTTATATGCATAGGTACTTTACTAATAGAAAACAAATGTAATTATATTTTACCATATTTATTCGAAACAAATTAACAACACGCTGATTATTTGGGATTACTATTTGGACATAGAGAAGGGGTTTGATCGATAATTTCGGAGGGAAATCATCCTGACGGCTACGTTCTGGAGAGATAATGGGGGGAAATCGCCATTGATCGTTCTCGCGGGGCGGCGAATACGAATTCCGGGAACTCGATTATCCGCGGAAAAGGAAGCCTCGTGTATCGTGTTACCCCGTTAACCGAGTTATAGACTTACAAATAATTAAAAGTTAACAAAACTAATTATATTATGACTTATTATTAACTAACTGATTCTTAATTAAACTGACTATAATAACTAGATTAACTTATAATTATTATATAAAATAATTTATTAATAGAGACTCCTTTCAGAGTAGTGGTTGACGCGTTTGTCAACCACTCGAAGTTCAGGTTCGATTCCTGGCAAGGTTGATTTTAATTTTATTTTAATATTTATTTATTTATTTTTATTTATACATCCATATGTATTGCCAGTACATATGGGAGTACCTTATGGACACGTACAAGGAAAGATGGCGGAAATTAGACAAGGTAGTGTGGCGTTCTATCCTCTCTCTGCCTTCCACTCCCGAGAGGCGGCGAGAAGGTAGTTACAAAGGGCGGCTTAATATTTATGATCGTAGCTTTGGGTCCGTGGGTCGGCCCGTTTTTAACGACCCTAGACGCGGACGCCGAAATGCATTATTGCTAACGGCCGAAAATTCCCTAATTGCCGGTCTTACCCATCGTAAACATTGATGGTC
The DNA here is from genome assembly GCF_059751285.1 of Brachycentrus maculatus. Lineage (NCBI taxonomy): Eukaryota > Metazoa > Arthropoda > Insecta > Trichoptera > Brachycentridae > Brachycentrus > Brachycentrus maculatus. The sequence goes on along the minus strand of NW_028281400.1, from coordinate 131,839 downwards.
TGTTATCATTGTTCCGAAGAAAAATTTTTTTACAATTCCAAATTGTAAAATATATTTTTCTAAAGAAAGGTTAGGCTTTGAAGAAACCCGCCGTCGTTTTATTATTATTTTTTTTTGTCTGATAACGAACAAATGATCTATCTGCGCGCCTAGAAGTGAAAATTTTAATGGGAAGAAAAACGATTTTTAATGTACATAATATTTTAAACACCCAGATTATGCAATATATCAAATTATATTAATAAACCCTTACCGCACCCCAATGGTGCATAGGGCACTGCTTCATATAAACGCAGTGTTATCTCGATCATTTACACATGAAGGAAAGGTGATCAGCCCTCCGCTTCAGGTACCAGTCCAGGGTAATATTGAATAAATAAAGTAAAGTGAAAAAATCACTTATATTTATTTGACCCACCCTGGGAATCGAACCCGGGACCTCTAGAACGGTAGCCGAGCGTGCTGACCATTACACTACGGAGGCGGACAACAATTATATACTTTTGTTATAACAATGTATGTAAGAAAAATAAACTAACTCACCATCACGCCACTTCCTCGTAAGGGTAGGCAGAGAGAATAGAACGCCACACCACTCTATCTTTGTAAACATTCTTCGCCTCTTCGCCTCTTCGCCTCTTCGCCTCTTCGACACTCATGCGTCTCCTCATACACACCCGCCGATTATTCCGGCAGCTTTCAAGTATTTGACACACCTGATCATGCTAAGTTTTCCTCGGTCTTCTTCTGCTTCTTTTTCCAACTACACCAGAACGGTCCAAATGTCCAAACCATCTCTCAACATACATTTCATAATTTAATTGATAATGCTTATCTCAGCTTTGTATTCTTTCATTATTTCTCCATTCGAACATGCATCATACATCGTTTTGCCGCACATTCATCTGATGGATCGCATTTCGACTGCATTCAGTCTGCTTTCATTCTTTTTTGGCAAACTCAATGCTTCGCTTCTATACATAAGGGTTGGAACCAGGACTCCGTTGTGTACTGCCAGTTTAACTTTCGCTGGTAGGTTTTTATTTGCTTTAACTGATTTCAATGCACAGCAACGAACAGCACTGAAGCATTGCGTTTCCCTTTTACGCAAAATTATTGTTTAATTTCGATGACAGCTAAATGATAAATAAACTCTCCAAATTTATCTGAAGAAATTCTTGAAAGTGCCACTGTCGTCTTATATGTAAAAAAATATTTTACAGTGAATGATATTTTCAATTTATATATTCGCCAAAGCCAATTTTTTAAATTACCTAACGTCTAAGTGACTCTGATATCTAGGTACGGCTTATACAACACCGCTTATCATGGGGTGTTGTGTGTGCAGTGTATGCAGTGTCATAGCTCTTAGCAAAGATTATATACTAGCTCTTAGGCTTTAACTTTTTAAGCTTTATTGCCTACTCGTGAGTGGATTTACTCTTTATGATCAAAGTTACTATAATTTCATGTAATTCATGAGTGAAAATTTTGGTTGGTTGGAAGATATTACTTTTTAGCAATAAGTCCGCCAATGTACTTATTTATTTTCTGTACATGAAGTTTGACTTTTCGTATTTTATCATATAAGTATTGATGGATTTTACCCACCACGTATTACCTGCTATCTCGATCTACGAGTTAGGGTATAATTTATTAAAAAGAACTGTATTTACTAATTTCAAGGGACAGGTTTATATGTGAAACATTGCTCTCCAGTTATTTTAATCAGTGAAAAAGTGTATTTTTTTGTACTTTTCATTTAAGTCTTCATTATTTGATATTAAAATGCCAAAAATGTGATTTGAGTGAATCTGAGCAGTCTCAAATAATTTTATTGAATTCGGAAGGGTTGACCCGGGTAAAAACAGCTAAAAAAAATAAATGCTCCCAGTGTGCGGTCCAAACAACATTTAAAATATTTTTTGAATCTGCTTCTTATAAAAACCGCCCAAAACTGGCTGAAAAGGGATCACTTGAAGTCGCAAAGACTAAATATTAGTTAATGAATAATTTAAAAATCGTCTTTTAAAGCTATCTGCTGAACTGAAAAATGAATGCAAAATAAATTTTTTGGCACGCATCGTAAAGAGACGTCTTCAAAAATCTAGATTAGTAGTATGCAAAGCGAGGACGGAACTATGGCTTTCTGGGGTCAATAGGATAAAAATATTAATCTGGACACAAGAACACTAAAATTGGAAGACAGAAGATTGGAATTAAATACTTTGGTCCGATGAAACTAATATTAAAATAAGTATATTAATCTAATGATGTTTAAATAAATAAAATAATAATAACACGCAGGTAACAGAAAAAAGCTGTGTTAGTAATGTATTAGTGCAAAGGGAGACACAGTTTTGTATCAAAAGTTCATGAATAATCTCATGTCTGATTAATTTGTCGAAGTGAGTATAGAGGGCTATTTTGTGCAAGTAAATTTGAGTTTTCCGAAAAATGAAGACTAACAGCAAATAAAAAAATAAGCGCTGTCAAGTGCTGATTTTTTACTGTTGTAGGTAAACCTAAATAAATACATTTATATTTGAGTAGGTACTTGCCATCATTCATGCTTTACATAAAATCATCCAATATTTTCACAAATCTTTACTTTTGTCTTTGGAATTATAGTGGACAGCACAAAAAATATTGAAATCACGGAATAAAATGAAATAATAATACTATATAGTTACGGGACGAGCCTTTCAGAAAATCAAAATACTGAAAATGTATACGCAATAGTATAAGTAATTTTAAATTCATTACACTGCTGCAAAAAAGCAGTTTTACATTTAAAAAAAAAATTGACGTTTATTTTAGATAAAGTTTACTTTGAAACTTCAAATAGGAGTGGAGCTGCACGGGGTGTTATAAATGTCATAAAGTACATTCAAATAATATAAAATACCTTCGCTAAAAATGGATGTAAATTCACCTATACCTGGTAAACACACCTTACTCACATTGAATGCTTTTATTAGAGGATATTTGCTTTATAATGGAACCCGGATCTGCATAATTTTATTTTTCCATTGTGGCACGGACTTCTACCATTCTATTTTAGGTTATTAAAATATTTAATGGTATGGATTTTATTTTATCATTACTTTAAAAAATCAGAAGTTATGTGGCTTATTTGTTATTTCATTAAAATGGTATTTGTACGTCAAAAAAATGATAGGTATGTCTGTTTTCTTATTCCAAACCTCCTGACTATTAGGCGCTGTATTGGGCTAATGGCGAGTTCTCTTGATGTTAATTAATATTAACTATGCGATCTGTGATGTTACAGTTACTTGTTTAAAAAATCACAAATATATATTATAACAATATGTCTCGGTGCTAGTGAGGTGAAAAGTAGGTGTAAAAGTTATTATTGTTTTAGACCCTGGCAAGATGGCAGATTCGGCATCTGAAAGTGACTCCAATTCATTAGAAGGAGGTGCCATAATGCTTCCGCCTAGCCCCGTGTCTCGGGATCAGCTTCAGAAGAGGATAGATTCTCTCCAGCAGCAAAACCGGTATTCTTAGGCTTTTAGATAACCGAATTAATAGCAAATTACCTATTACATTAAACAGACAAGTTTTCCCCACTATGTATCGGGACTCCTTTCTGTTGTCAGAAGGCTGAACAAAATACGTTGAATTTCTAAGGTTACATTAAAATTTATTGCAGGAACAACTGTAGTTTAATTTCACTAGGGTAACTTGCACGATTAAATAAAGTATAGGTTTTATGCTGCTACAAATAAGTTATATAAATTAAATAGATTTTCATGCCTGTTTTTACTGTCTTTCGATACTTGTGCCGAAGTTCCAGCCACCATTGCAGGAGTTATCGTCAGGACCGTGTGTTAATAAATATTAGGGTTTATAGATTATATATTAGGTGTAGACATCTGAATATGGACTTCGGTGAAATCAAATCTGTGATAAGTCACAGGGACTTATCGAGGAAGGTGGTGGCACTCGCCATAAAGCTAGTAAATGACACACAATGCTGAACACTTAAGAAGTGGAACGGAAGGTCTGGCATAGCATTGCCAAGCAAGTGGCAGTCCATCTTCTCTTGTTAAGTTTCCTGTGGTTTTCTCACCACTAGAGGAAGATGTGGAGAAGTTCCTATGAATAGGTGACAGCCGACTATCCTACTCAACCCTCAAGCAAAGCTGATCAAATAGGATAAAAAATCATTTTACTTTCTACGTCATAAGCGAGGCTTAATAACTTCAACTCTAATATATAAATATCTTAAGGCTGTATGTATCGGCACAACAGCATAATATATTTTTTAAAAGTTACTCAGGATTTATTTTGTATTTATTATTTAATTCTTTACCAATTTTCTAACTACCATTGTGTAACTACCATTTATTTTAATTTCAGAGTGCTAAAAGTTGAACTAGAAACCTACAAAATCAGGGTTAAATCATTGCAAGAAGAAAATCGAACCCTTAGGCAAGCATCAGTCAGTATTGTAAGTATTTTTAGATGTGCTAATATTTTATTTTATTTTGTTGACTTACTATTTCCTCAACTTACCTGGCTGTCCATTGTTCGAAGGCAAGGTGGCCTATCCTGTGCCCCAGATTCTTGATCTTAGAATATATTTAATAGGATACAGATGATGGTGCAGGCGAAGAAGCTTAGGGTGAAGGATATTTTAGCTAAATGTGAAAGGTAATAGAGTATGATTTGTAGGTAGGAAAAGGAGCATAGCTGCTATTTTCAGGAGTCTCAGGGTTGCATAACAGAACTCATACAATGAGTTTAATAAACCTTTGTCTTTCCCTAATTTCAGCAAGCTAAAGCCGAACAAGAGGAGGAATATATTTCCAACACACTTTTGAAAAAAATTCAGGCTTTGAAAAAAGAAAAGGAAACCCTGGCTCATCACTACGAAAGGGAAGAAGAATGTCTTACTAACGATTTATCCCGAAAATTGAACCAGGTTGGTATTTCATTAACATAAGTTTAAAGTGCAATATTCAAATAAAAATAAATCCTGAAAAAAAAAATCTGGCACGCGAGAAGTCTTGTAGATTCCATCTGGCACTATTGGAATCGGGGTGAGATGGTGGTGAGATGTCTCGTGAATCATATACATAGATTGACTTTTCAGCATTGTAAAATTTTTGTTACATAAGTAGGGGCGACCCATTTAACTGTGACAACTACCGCAACATTACGCTACTCAGCGTACCTGGGAAGGTTCTTGCCAACATTATCTTACAGATAATTCGAGCCCCCATCATGCAAGTACTCAGAGAAAACCAGGCGGGGTTTCTGCCTGGTAGGTCGTGTGCAGATCAAATCCATAATACTCACCACATTCTAAAGCAGAGCCAGGAATTAAACAGTTCTCCGGCTATGTGTTTTGTAGACTATGAGAAAGCATTTGATAGTCCGCACCGGCCTACACTCAGAAAAGTGCTGGAAGCTTATGGGGTGCCTACAAAACTAGTGGAGCTAATTAAGTCCCTTCACCTTAATAGTGAATGCCGTATGAGAGTTGACGATGTTGTCATGGATTGGTTTGGGGTCTCTACCGGAGCCAGACAAGGCTGCGTCCTTGCGCCGTTTCTCTTTATCATCCTCATGGATTTCATTCTTCGAAAGTCATTACCATCTGACCAAGGTATAACCATCTCCCACTCCCGGAAACTCTGCAACCTAGAGTACACAGATGATGTTGTTATAGTTGATGAAAAACTTACAATAAATGTTGTAAAAACCCATGTGTTGTGCAACAACTCATGCCTAGATGCCTAGCAACCCTTGACGTTGAGTAACCAGCTCATCCAAAGGGTCAAGAGTTTCAAGTACTTGGGAGTGTACGTGACTGAAAATGGCAGCCTCCAAAAGGAATTGGGGTGCGTTTAGGACTCACAGGGTCCGCAGCCGATAGAAAAGCCTGGAGGTAGTTTGTGGACTCCATATGCTTTACTTAGGGAGCGGATATGGTTTAATTAATTAATTAAAATAAAAATTTCATGTAGTGATTGGCAAGATGTGCCGGGTTGTCGTCCCGTGGTTAGTGTCGCGGACTCTCAAGTCAGAGTTTCTCGGTTCGAACCCACTCTACCACAATTTGATACCTATTTCTAATAATGAACTGCTTTGCTCACAGAAATATTGTGAAATTGAAGTATTTTTGTAAATAATAAAACACAAATATTTCTCTTTTTTCAAAAAATAAAAAAGATGTACTGTATATGATTGTATTATATTGATTTTTACCGATACTTGATTTTTTTTTTTTTTCCAGTTGCGCCAAGAGAAATGCAGACTGGAGCAAACTTTAGAACAAGAACAAGAGTGTTTAGTTAACAAACTAATGAGGAAAATTGAGAAGTTGGAGGCGGAAACCCTCGCTAAACAAACTAACCTAGAACAACTACGTAGGGAGAAGGTCGGTACCCTGTGTAACCCTGGAATTTCTTCCATGCCCCACTCCATTGAATTTTATTTATTGATTTGGGAGTTATCTCATGTAAAATCTATCTATTTAAAAAAAATTACATTTACTTGCTAAATACCGCTAATTATTCAACTATTTTGTGACACATATATATATATACAGTCGGCCTCGGTTATTACGAGGTAGATGGGACGGTCTGAATTCAGTGATTTGGAAATATTTATAGGTGGAACTGGAGAATACATTGGAGCAAGAACAGGAAGCTCTGGTTAACAGATTATGGAAAAGAATGGACAAGTTAGAGACAGAAAAACGATCTTTGCAGATTCGTTTGGATCAGCCGGTTACTGATTCTACTGTTCCTAGGTAAGTGTTCATAAGTATGTAGTTGTTATGGTTAATAAATCCATGTGTCTCCTTGATTAGTCCAGAAAGCGTAGTCGATAATCTGATTATCTTAGTGTCCTTTATTTATCCAAACACAGGAATGAATGTGGACAGCTATTACTAGACCGTTGTGTGGTCACTTTATCATTCAGTATTGGTAAAATTAAAAAATAGTAACAAAATGACATTGAGGTATTGTAATTATGTAATCATATAAAATTTTGGGATAAAATAAATCAAAGACTTACTTAGTAGTTAAACCAACAAACAAATAACTCTGTACTTTCCAAATTATAGTGACATCAGCAATGGAGACACTGCATCTAACTTAAGTAATCACATCCAAACACTGCGCTCAGAAGTAGTTAAACTTAGGTAAGTAAAACTTAATTTCTAAACATGAATTATACGTATTATTTATAATTTAAAATAAAAAATGCTTTACTTTTACTTTTTCTGTATGATTATATATACTTATATCCAGTACTTGCATTGTATTGGTGTAGCTTTATCATGAACGACACAATTGGCTACACGCTTCAAGTGTCAAGTGACATAATTTTAAATGATATAATTCTGTTCTGGATCTAATGCACGGGGCGAGCAATTTAATTTGTCTTTCTTGATTATTTTTTTAGTTGAAATAGTTCAAAAGTGTAGAAGGGCATAGAAATATTATCTATAAATTTACATCTATATTCGACTAATGAAATATATCATTTTCTTACACAACAATAGTAATTTACAATGTTTTTAGGAATCAACTAATAATTTCCCAAAATGAGAGTAAGGAAAAGATGCAACGTTATGCCATGGAAGAAAAAAGTATTCGTGAAGAAAATATACGTCTACAAAGGAAATTACAATTGGAGGTTAGTCCACTAACAATTAAGTAAAGAAAAATTCAAACCTTCCATACAAGACTTAGATTCTAAGTGTCATTAAATAGTTTTATTAATTTTTTTAAAATTGGCTACACTTTTACCCTGAATCCTAATTTCTTACGCATTTTGAGAACAAATTGAGAAGTGGAGAATTTACTACATATATACATAAGGGTGTTAATTGAAATTTGCCGGTTTTACTCATAGATGTCGCTAGAGATATGTATACATTTCTATGATTTGCCATCTTTGTCATATTTTTCTATGGACATTAACCTTCAAAAATACACAAGTTACATTCTGCCAAAATAATAGTGTCATAGTTGTTTACCTAAGTGAATATGTCGAGTTTCGTTCCAAGTAAATCGCATTTGCGGCATGCGTTGCTTTTCTTATTTCATCAAAAGAAAAAAGCAGTTGAAGCTCATCGGTTGCTGGTAGAAACTTACGGTGAACATGCTCCAGCGATTAGAACAGTGAGACATGGTTTCGTCAATTTAAAAGTGGAGATTTCGATTTAACAGACAATGAGCATCCTGGTGCAACGAAAAAGTTCGAGGACGAGGAATTGCAGGCGTTATTGGATGAAGACCCAACCCAATCGCAACAACAATTGGCCCAAACACTTAATGTGACCCGAGAAGCAATTTGCCAACGTTTAAAAGCCATGGGAAAGTTCCAAAAGTATGGAAAATGGGTACCACACCAAATGAACAAGAGACAAATCAAAAATTGTCGCAACCAACGCACCGTCTGATACAGCTAAAGTGGTGAAGAACACTCTCAAAGCTTTGAATCGGGAAATATTATCGCACCCGCCGTACTCTCCAGACCTTGCCCCGTCCGACCTTCACCTTTTCGCATGGATGGGACAATCACTCGCAGAGCAGCGCTTCGCCAATTTTGAAAAAGTAGAAAAATGGCTCGTCGAATGGTTTGCCTCAAAAGAGAATTATTTTTTTTTGAATACCATCCATGATTTTCCTCAAAGATTTTTTTTCTTTCTGTTTTTATCATCTTGACACAATTGAGCCATTGAAATGTGGAATAAGTCCATTTTTGGAAAAAAATAAGTTGAGTTGACCCATAGGGTGGAGACTGACCGGAGCCATTTCATCGTAATGTAACACGTTACGATGCGAACATTCTTATAGTCAGTACAGCGAGCCGAGTGCTCCATCCATAGTTTCGGATGCCCACTAATACTCGCCGCGAGCGATGTTACGACGCTACGTTATGACGAAATGCTCCGGTCAGTCTCCACCCTTAAATATCTCAATACATGAAAAAATAAACCTTTCAGTTTAAAAAAAGATTCAATTATTGGTTTGCAGGTAGAACGTCGAGAAGCACTATGTCGTCATCTGTCCGAGAGTGAGTCATCTCTGGAGATGGAAGAGGAGAGACAATTTAATGAATGTTTGCAAAATGTGAGTTCAAATAAATATTGCTATTCTGAATACCCCCGTCTATCTCTCTACCGATACGCCACAGCAACTGGCCATAAATGTTACTGAATCCTGCCTTCAAATCCATAACCATCCACATTAATATCTAGGCCCCCTAAATATTATAATTGTAAAGTAGCGCCATTTTTACAAGATAATTTTAATGTGTACATAATAGCTATTTAACCTCTACATACTTATATCTCTGCCAAATCAATTCCTATAAATTGAAAAAAATTATAAATACATTTATTTTTAGTATTCATACATTGTTCTTAATTATAAATGCAACATGCCACAATTTGTTTATCATTTATAGCCAAAATTTATTATTGAACAAAAGTTAAGTTTTATCTCTTGTTTTATAATAATTTATGTACTAAGTATGCTTGCCTTTTTAAATTGTAAAGATTATTTTTTCACTATTGTGTGTCCTATTCCCTTTGTATGATTATCATTAAATGTAACAATTTTGTTTTGTAACACATATCGTTCTGAAGATGCCTTAGGCGAATGTGCCCATGCTTTCTAGTCAATAATTAGACTGAAGTATGTATGTTCATATGAATAGATTATATCTATAAATGAATATATTTCAGCAAGCCAACAGGGTCCGTGGATCTCCAGGTGCTTCTCGGCCTTTGTCTCCACAACCCCCTCACCTCCCGCACCGCTGCTACCACCCTCCGCAGGTATTCATACTCATTTATCTATTACGTATATAACCTAATTACATATTAGATAAAAAACTGGATTCAGGATTAGTTCTTAAAAGATTAGGATGGTATCAAGCAAAGGACTTAGATGCTGACATACCTAACATGGAATAAGATAAGCTGTATTACATGAGGTACAGTGATGCCCCGCATAACACTGTGCAAAACGAACTTTCTGCGACTTCTTTCAACACAGCGAATCTCGCTTCACACAACAGACTGTATTGTGTTTCATCTTGCTGCTCCAACGCTCCAAGGTCACATGCAACCCATGCACTTGTACAAACATTGAGCTGGCAACTGAAGAGCTCCAAGCTTTTTTAATCCGGCAACATGATGAAGCTCAAAGGGAAGCTTCATCTGACAACGAGAAGGAGCAATCGAGTCAATGAATTTGAGCTACTGCCATCAAGGACATCCTGGTCCAATGGGGGGAGGTTCAAGAGTTTACCACACTTATTTTCCAAATTCAGCTGAGGCAAACAGGATCAACGATCTCTACAATGACACTCTTGCCCATTATTTACAGTAGGTGTTGAAAAATTTGGGGAAATAGTCAACCTAATAAAGGTTTTTCAAGAAGCCATCAGTCAAGAAGTAAAGGATTGTAACAAGAGGATTTGACCCTGCAAGCCTCGGTAGACTCTTAACCCATTGCACTTCTATTAAAAATTACATAATTTGTTCATACAACGCACTATTTAATTTTGACACATTTTTTTGTTACAATAACATAAATTACACACAAAATAAAAGTGGTAAAACATAAAAGCATAATTTTGTTTGTTTGTTCGTAAGCTAGATCGTTATGGCTCATCCCCAGGTAGTTTTGGAAGAGTGTGTTCAGTTCAGAGTTGTGAAAGTTATTGTCATTCAGTTTTAATGTAAAAAAAATCACTTCAAAGACAAACCGGCGAATCGCCAGCTTTGTGAGTCAGTGACAAATTGACCTTGGCCGGCGATTCACCAGCTTTGTGTTGCAATGGGTTAATCTGAGTATGGCTAAAAAAAATTAAAACCGGAGTTTCTGTTTTATGGTACAATACCATATTTTATGCTACATAATGATTTTTTTTAACATGTATTATGGGAAAATGTGTTTCACATAATGAACTTGCTCCTGGAACGAATTAAGTATGTTATGCGAGATATCACTGTATTTGACTTCTTGAGATACTAAGTAATTATAGAAAAAAATCCTATAAAAAATTATCATAGACAGGGAAAAGAAATTTCCAGAATGTCATAGAGCGAGGGAGGAATAAGTATATATTGCCCACTTCCCAGCCATCCCTTCTCTTTTCTGGGGCATCCTGAGCTCTCCAGCTTTCACTGGGGGCAGTACCGTTCCCATTGGGAACCTCGGGTTTGACAAAAGAGACTGATATTAAATTAATTGAGTTAGATAGAAGTTACACTGTATAAAAAATTATCAAATTTGTATAATGTGTAGCATCATGGAGGGCAGTGCTGCGCCGTACTCGCTGGAGTGTTTCATCCAATGGCTGCCTCCACACCCCCTGTTGCACATCTGCCGGTGAGTATCGAAATTATAACTTGTACTTAGTATTAATCCAAGACAGAACTACTGAAACAATACACTCATAATGAAATATACAAAAATGCATGAAATGAAATGTTTATTTTTCAGCATGTTCGGAGGCCATCGGATCGCTTTGTGAAGCCTGCGGCACCTCCCGCAGGAAGCGCCCCCCCTTTGGCCCTCTCGCTGGTAGTGCAACCCCCCCTGTGCCCCACACCCCTGGCCGCACCTGCTCCCTGCGCCCCGCCAGACTCTCCCCAGCCGGCTAGCCCCATGGACACCTCGGCTAAGGAGTGAACTCGCAACTCGCTCCGTGCAAATTTGGAATCTGGGTTCGCCATCAGAATCCTCTTTTATCCTATTCCCAAAACAGACTCGGGATAAGCTATTTAGTCATTGGGATAAATATTGATGTTCTAAAAATGGATTTTTGATTCTTAAGCTGGTAGCCATATTGTACGTATACCCGAGTAGTTTAAACAAAATCAATAACCAGAAGTTAAGAATGCTAAACTATCACATTATAAAGGTTTTTCTTTACTTGGTGAATGTTTAACATAATGTTACTTTCATAATGGGATTTTACAGTTAATTTACAAAATTGGCCAAACAAAAAGCTTGTTACATTCAATCCTTTCATATAATGCAAGAAATCTTTAAACAAACGACTTATATTGCCGACTTTTCGTACAATAATAATAAAGATAATAAGATAAAAAATTAACAATATTGAAGTTATTAATTTCATCATTTAATTAAAAACATTGCTTTATTTCCATATTTTTAGCCCTTTATTTCTTGTTAGGATAGTGGTATAAAAATTCAAACTTTTTGACCCTATTTTGTATATGTTGAAAAATGTTACCCAAGTACATATAATGCGTGTCCTTTTATTATTAAATTTGTAATCACGTAAAAATGGTGGAATTCAATATCTTTCTTTCTTTTCTTTTCTTCAATATGTTTTGTATTCACTATCTTTAAAAAATCACTTATAACATGTCCTATAAATATATAAAAATAAATTTTGACTTTCCAGTCAAAATCTGTTGTCAATTCCATACAACTTAGTAATTTATTCCCTTTTCAAAATTCAGCAGTTTAGTAATACCAACTAGCAATTCTCTAAAGAAGGTAGCAGTTTGCATTTTAGGCCCCAACATTTATGTCAAAAACTGTTTTTTACTACCATTGCTGTTAATAACAATAAATCTTTTGTTTAAATCTTTAAAATATAGTTTAATCCGTATGTAATATACTCAAATGATACTGAAAAAGCAGAAATCAGTAAATGTAATGTTAGAAGTAAAATCAACATTTTACTATTACAATACCAAATTATGTTGGTTGAGCGTAGCATCGCTATGCTCAGTAAGTAGTAATTTTGTGGTTGTATGTAAAACGTACGAACTACACCAGCACCCTCAATTATTGTCTACTCTTTTTTGACAAGCTGTAAGTTGCCTTATTATATGTAATACATATATGAATATTAATTATGAGGTGTTTTTGTTAATAGCTATTTTAGTTCTTTTATTGAGCCTCTCTATGAATGGTTTCGTTTTATGGGCATGTACATCATCACCATTTGAATGTGTACACATTTAAACTACAATTGCACTGAATGAAAGCTTCATGCTTCTCTTTTATTATTTTTTTTAACAATACATACTGATGAATCTTCCAGTTGTTTTATTAGGGTTGATGTTTTGTATTTACAATATTTCTCAAAATAAAAAAAATTGATTTGGGAATACTATAATTGATCATATTATGTATTTGTTTTTAATTTATAGGAATTTTTATAGAGGGTATTAGATGCAATATTAGGATTGTCCACTGAAGAAGTTACTGAGCTATTTGCGAAAACTACCAACTATTTTTTTGTTTGTTGTAAAAGCACTTTTACTCTTTTTTTGTTTTTTACGGGCGTATAATAACTTTATTTTGACGTCAATAACAATTTTATATAACATTAAGCGCAGGCATGATCACCTTGCCTTCATGTAAGTAACGATCAAGATAACAATTGCTTCAATACGATACAGTGTCCTATGCACCATTGGGTGCGGAAAAGGGTTAGTGTGGAGTGAGTTAAAATCAAACACTGATTTTTAGAGTCTACTAAATTGTATTTTATTATTTTAAAAGAACACATAAAAATAAAAATTGTGACAATTGTTTCTCCTTGTTATGGCATTTTCAACAACAAACTTACAAATTAAATGCCAAATCTATAAATAAATAAATAAAAAAAAGTGATATTGGTAGATAATCCTAAGCATGTTTCTAAATCCCTTGTATATCTTAAATTGTCATAAAATTATACTGATTCTGTCTACAAATTGTGAATGTTTAATTGATTGCAGCTGTTATTATTATTTTAGTGCCAGAAGTAATTTTTGTGAATTCTGTGGATGTTTTTACTGCATTAAAGTTTGTAATTTAAAGTGCTGTATGGTAGTCTTCCAAAAGGTAAGAATAACGTCAGATCTGGAGACATGGTGCTTTACAGAATAGCAAATAGCAATACACGTGTCAATACTAGCCAGTTGGCACAATCACGGGGCTTTGGCTTAATCTACCTGAAACTAGAAACCATCCCTTCCGTCATAACTTGAAATGTTAGTCCTTTAGTTTTATGAACCTATCGTCAAAAAAGTACCTAACAGATGCTTCAATTTTTTGGAAAATTATTTCATTGAAGCATTTAAAAAATGTAAGATTTTTTTCTTTATTCAAATTGATAGTACATACTAATGATATTCAATAAATTCATCATGTTTTGACTTTATCCGTTGGATGTGTTTAAATAGGTGAGAATAGTAAATAAAAAGTTTTAACTGTGTTGCTTTCATTATTTACTGTTTTGAGAATATTGCTCTCAACGTACCTATTTTATTTTTCTTTCATTTGAATGGTCAAATTTGAATTAAATTTTTAATTGTGCATTATAATTGGACAAATTTACATACGTAATACTTAACCTCATTTAGGCTGTATCTTCTTTAAGAATCAAATTTCTAAGTATTTATCAATTAAAAAATTGCTTCACCTTTATTTAGAATTGGGGTTATTTGGTAGATTTTTTTTCTTCACTGAATTGCTTTATTTAACTATTATCAAATTGTAATGCAATATATATATATATATATATATATATATATATATATATATATATATATATATATATATATATATATATATATATATATATACATATATATATATATATTTAAAATTTACTTATCGTATTTGTGTAAAGTGAAATCAAACTCTGAATTAATAGGGCTAAAATTGTGTAAAACCTTTCAATCCTGAGAGTTACATTTATATTGCATTTTCAGGGATCTAAATAATAACACTCATCGAAAGATGATGGTATGTACTTAGATCTCTTTATTCAATTTTCCAAAACATGTATGTGTTAAATTTTAAGATTTATTTGTTCTTTTTTTTTAAACTTGTCAATATGCTAAAAAAAAATACTATGGCATTTGGTGTAAGAAAAAATATTAGTTAAATAATATTATAAACCTTGCTAAAAGTTTTATACTTGTATGTTTACTTACCATGTATGTTTTTTGTTGTTTTTGTTTTTATATGCTACCTCTTGCTGTGGATTTTTATTGCAAATATGAAGGAAATGCGGTATTTCATAGTACCATAATTTAAAATAAAACCTCCCGAGAGCAATTTTGGAAAGAACAATAATAAAAAACGGATTAAAGTCAATTGTCACTGTAACCTGCAAACAATATGACTTCTATGGTTTAGTTTGTTCCTTATCAATTTTTGTCTTACTTCTCTTTCTAATTAAATATATCCAGCTTAAATGTTTCTTAAATAAAAATAATGGCTGTAGAATTATTATTATTAAGAATCGAACAACTATTGTAGTTTTCCTGACAAGGGGTTGGGTTGTGCAGTCTTGGATAAATAAAGATTTATAACATCGTTAATTATAAAACAGAATAACAGTCGGTATTCTACCTTTTCGTGGCCCCATATCTTGTACTTTGAGGATCACTAATTTAGATCAATATTTCCTAAAATGCTGTTAAGTTTTTGTTTTATTATTAGTGGGAAGGTTGTGATAGTCAAAAGGATCGCTTCAAAAGCAAGGTAACTAATTATCATATAGAGCATACTGACACTTAAATAGTACGTGCTGAGCCATGTTGAGAGACTACAATATAACATGCAATTCTAGTGTATGTAGAACAAAGGTCGGTATTTCTGCACTTGTAAGAGATCGATCGCCTAATGTGTTATTAATTTATATGATTATTTGTGGTTTCTTGGAACTTTACCAATGTCAATCTTTTTATGGGGATTCTTGTACTATAATAAGCTTACTATATTCATAATTGTAATGCGTTCTTGCTTCTAAGAAGGTTGTTCAACCATGTCTAAGAATACGCACATGCTATTTGTATAATGAGGAAAATCACTTTTTTAACCGTACAGATGCCTATGATTTACATAAAATAGTTTGTAAGAAGCCTGATGGATTTATTCTGTATGACAGTCGCTTATTATTAAAGTAATTATGATGTATAATTTATCTTATATTTAATAGCATTAGATTGTATACTTTTTTTTTAAATAAATAAAATATATTTTATTCCATATTCTATAACTTTTAGTATTGAACTCCTTAATAAGAAACCCATAAGTTTGGAAATTGATTTAAAAAAAAAAACGGTTAAAAATCAATGGCAAAGGAAATTAACGCAAAACTCGTGTGTAAGTCGAGCCATACAGTAAAATATTTTTGTATCAAATATGAACAATTTTCCAATTTCACACTTCAGTAGAGTGCCTAGGGAGTGCTCAGAGTAACAAAAAGTTTTGCAACTTGAATAATTGGTCCCTCCTTTCCTAATCCTTAGGGATTTTAATGTCCACCAGTCTGATATCTTGGATGAACTGGATATGTGCATGCTTAATGATTGTTCCCCAACACGTCTTTAAATTCCAAACCAGCGACCCAGTGCTGTAGATTTAACAATCTCCAGCGCTGGAATTGTACCAACATTTCACTGGAAAACCTTGAAAGACTCTCGGCAGTGATCAATATCCTATCATTATCAATTTTATGTTCAATCATAAATATTGTAATCTGAACCGTTCTCCTGGGGGCTTACGTCGACCGAGGTATATCATCACAGACGCCAATGGGAGGGACTTCTCAAAACAGGGTAAAGAAAATGCCAACTCTAACAAGAGAGAGTGTGTTGGAATGTTACAAGATCCTGTAAGTCGTACATTATCTCTTCGAATCGAGGGTAAAACAAAGCATCTTTTGAGAAGCAAGAAGAGACAGCGATGGAAAAAGTTCTGTTACTCTATATCTTAAGATATACAGTGGAACCTCTCATAACGAGCACCTCTGATAATGAGGAACAAAAAAAAGTGAAAAAGTTGCTCCCTTAACAAGCGATGTTTCGCATAACAAGTAACAGAGGAAGGGCAAGTCCCTTTTTCACCACATTCATTTCTGAACCGGGACTTTCGCGGCTTGGGAAGGAGGTTTACCAAGAGGACCCACACTTCTGCAATATCATGGGAATCGAGGTGGATAACAACGATATCGAAGAGCTTGTGAAAGAGTACAGCCAAGAGCTGACCACCAAAGGGCTTATAGAGTTGCATAGTGTTTCACAGCAAGAAATTATGGAGAAGAGTTTGTTAATGGAGGAGGAAGTAGCAGAGCAACAATCTTCTAGCGCAATAAGAGAAATGCTGAAACCATGGGAAACTGTTGCATCGTACATTAAGAAGCATCCCCCTAATAAGGCGGTGGCTATTCGTGCTACAAATTTATTCAATGATAATACCGTGACACATGTCGGCAAAAACAAATGTCTTAAAACAGTTTTCTAGTAAAAAGGTCATAAATTTATATTTTTTTTACGTTTTTTTTCAAGTCTAAATTATTTTCTAAGTTTTTTCACTCCTTAACAATTTATAAGTAATTTTATTTGAATAAACGTTAAAAAAAATCAATAAAAAAAAAAAGAATTTTCTTTCGGCCTAGAATGCATTATCGTATTGTACATTGATTTGTATGGAAAAAATGTTTCGCGTAACGAGTAAGATCCTGGAACGAATTAAACTCGTTATGAGAGGTTCCACTGTATCTCTTTTGGAGGTTTGGAGTATGATCTGCCGATTATGTGACCTGAGACATCTGATCGGGTGTAAGTGTTCCAACAGACTAGCCCCATTGACTCCGAATAATTAGAATGAGACCTCTTACTCACACAATTTTAGAGAGAAACACTGGTTGGACTGAAGTCTCTCCTCAGCCGCCTGAGTGATTCATTCCCAGGTATTGACGGTATACTGTATAGTTTCATCAGACCTAACAGTGATCTTTCCCTTTCATATATCCTATCTATTCTTTGGATCCAGTAATATCACCCTCCTGGAAAATCCAATCAACCATCCCAATCCTAAAACCCAATTCTAGATCGGTATCTCCATATATTGGTGGAGGGTTCCGAAAACCCTCCCCAATTCTCAATTTGGCTCCAGGAAGAGGAATAGCACTATTGAAAGTGTTTCTGTCGTGACTTCCAATACAAGGATAGCATTCTCTAAAAATTAAATGGCGTTACAAATGCAGCAAAAATACCTTTTGCTGCATTTGCAACGCCATTCTCCGTAGACGTGAATTTATTGCCGGATATTTTACAAATGGAACATTGTGAAATGTTTGTGATGCACAGTTAAAGTAGAAATTCAATCAGGTTGGTTTGGTAAAGTTTAATAAGCAGAAATATCCTGCATTTTACAAACACGCTCTATCAATGATTTCCCTTTTTTAATTAATGTTTTACAAAGTAAATACCACTATTTCTTAAAATCTACTGTGACACGTGTTTCGATGCATTCCTAAAACATTAGTTAAAAATGGATAGATTTTACCACAAAGTGACTGCCGAATCAATTAATGAAATGATTTCCCTATTTGGAAACACTTACACGTGTGAAAAGCTTTTTAGTTGAATGGAACATATTAAATCTCAAATGAAAACAAGAATCACAGAAGAGCATTTGGAAAACTGTTAGCATATAGCAACAACATCAATCGTTATCAACATTGATGCAATTAGAGTTATGACAAACAAAATCACACGTCTCACTAAAATTTATTATGTTTTGTATATTTTTTTATTATTATTTTTTGTATATCCTAACTCTTATCTAATAAATATGTTTTATTCTCATTTTTGTTATATCTTCTTAAAAAAACATACATATTTCTTATAATGATTGAGGAAACACTTGTTTTTATACCACTCGAGTTTTATTAAAAACTACTAGTTTCGGAAGCTAAACATCCATCATTAGGTCTGAATAATAACTAAAATATAAAATAGTTCTATAAATAAGTAAAAGGGAAAGTTAGGGGGAGGGGGTTAGTCAAGGGGCGGAGTTTGAAAAAAAGGAAAAATGGAAAGCAAAGGTGAAGAATTTTGAAACAACATATTATTTAAGAAATTATTATTAGAGTTAAGGTTTTTTTGGATTTCTAGATTTTTAAATATAATAATGTTACTTGAAATGCAAATCTGAAATTATGTTCTGATGCGCTTACTTCTACGTATTTGATGATCATCATTCACAATTGGGGAAATAGTTTCATTATGAGCCATTGGAAATTTTTCTTTTTTTAGTGTGATATATTTTTTTTTATTTGTGGTAGTTATTTTATTTTTGATAAATTCTGAACTATCGCTTTGTTTGGATTTTTTTTTAATGTGTTTTTTCTTTTTGGGCCCTCCTTTGAAAAGCGTTGATGGTTTATCAACTTTTAATAAGTCATTCAGCTTTTTAATGCTACCATTTTCTACAAAATTTTCACTGCATGAAATTTTGTTGTTTGTATTTTCATCAAAGATATTTGTTTTAATAAGTGTAGGAATATTCGAGAGATTGGCAGACCAAGCGAATAGAATTTCAAATCTTTTTCTCCACATAGAGAAATTTGTTTCATATTTAGTGATAGTCTGGTAATTTGCATATTCTGTCTGGAAATTGTCACCTAAGCTATGTTTTTGTAACATTATAGTTTTAAAAGCTAAGACAGAATTAAGATTTGGCGGAAGCACATAAAAGTTTTCATCGGACAAAAAATTGTTACTATCTTTCCAGACGCTTCTCCCAGTACCTTGCTGAGGAACTGATGCCAGTGTAACATCACTTTTTTGTTTTCTCGAATAAGTTTTAACAGTTTTAAATTTGGAAGGAACATTGATTTCACCATCATTATTAAGCAGATTGTGAGCTATTGTTTTCAAAGGTGAATCATGATGAAATGACGTATTAATCAAGTTTTTGTCAAGTTTTGCACCCAAAACGAGTAGAATAGTTTTTAATTCCGATATGTCAACTTCTACCGGACTCAACTTCACGCTTGATGAATCTAACATATTTGCAGTATTATTTTTAAAATAATCAACGAATTGTGTATAAAGGTAACGTGGTGTAGTATTTGTGTTTTTATTATTCTGTACGTTTATTTGATTTTTTTGGCTATTCGGATTGTTTCTTAATTTTTCTAAGGCTTCCGATACGCTTAGAGAATTATCCCAGACTTTGTTTATAACCATTTTTCTACGTGGTGCCCTGGAAAGTCCTCTACCGGGGTGCTTTAATAACCAGTTCTCTAGTGTTCGAAAGCGTAATCTCACTAAATTTGCCGATTTATCAGTGAAGTGTTTAGCGATGGCAGAAAATTCAATATTATCCGCACTATATCTAGCTTGGGAAATAAGGTTTAAAAGGAGTCTATCTTCGGCAAACGTCCACTGTAAATGGGTTTTGTTCTTGTAACTCTCCAGAGACAAGAAGCGGTGTCGGACTTGCAGGGGGGTTCGACCGGGTAGTAATTCCGCAATTCGTCTAAAGTCCCGTCCGCACTCTCGCACGACAGCCATCAGCACGTTGTCTTCTTCCGCGGTGAAGCGGCCGCGAGTTCGGGCAGACAGGCGGTACACCCAGCGGTTGTAGATCTGCTCCTTGGTCCGGTTCTCCACGTAGTAGGCCACCTTGGTCCAAGGGACGAAGTCGCCGATGCGGCAGTGCTCCACCACCTGGCGCAGGTAGGCGTCTTCCTCCGGCTTCCAGGGCGAGACCAGGCGCGCGGCGCGCATCAAGCGCAGGCGGTAGAACAGGAAGCACTGGTAGGCGGAGCGGCGCGTGCAGCCCGCGCCCTCCGCGCTCGCCATCGCCGCCGCCAGCTGCGCCGCCACCTGCTCCCAGTTCTGCGCGCGCAGCTTCCGCGCCAGCAACGCCAGATGCCGCTCCTCGCGCCGTCCCCACGGCCCCTTGTTGATTTCGGGATGAAGGAAAACGCGCCACATGGTGCGACACTCTCGGGCGCTGTGCGCGATGGCAGGGTTCAGTTGCAGCAGTTCCCAATCGAATTCTTCATTTTGATCCAAAGGTAAAACTAACTCCCGTAACGATTTGTTATCAATATTTCGCAATATCTCGGTACAATCCGCGAGTCTTTCGCAACGATCGAGTGTATGTGGAAAGTTGTCACTTCCTTTGTTCACTTCGTTCGCATTTAAAATTTCAGTATTGATTTTCTTTATTTCTAAGGAAATCTCGCTTCTTTTTTTATTTCTAGCTTGTTTCGTGATCTCCGAAAGCATTTCTTTCTTTTCAGAAGGCTTCCAAGAATTTTTTGCGGTACTTTGAAAAGAATTTGTGATGTTTTGATTTTTCATTATTTTTGTATCCGCATTCGGTGGCGATGGAAAATAATTCTGATCTTTAAAAAATGGCACTCCACATTGATAATAGCTAAAGTTTGGTCTGCTTCGTGCTCGGGGCGGATTGCGTTCGGAGTACGAAATCATAGATTGAACTTTTTGAATTTTATTTCTACAAGCAGCCAGTCGCTCTGTCAATTTTTTCTCCAACTCTTTTAATTTAATATCGCAACTCTTGTTAAGATTTAACGCGTCCAAGTATCTGATACTGGACATCGAAGAGTCGTTCGATAATATAGATTTGACGGATAAGTCTTCCATCTCGGCAGTATTTGTTTCATCCATTATCGTAGAATCATTATTGCATTCCATAATAACTATCAGATTTTTCAGATGTCGATGTCGACTTCAGATTTACATCGAAATAAAAACAAGAAATATTATATATACGTATCTTCGATCGTCAAATAATACAATCCGATGAATCAAATGAATCCAGAACCTGTCAGAACTGCAAAACTACAACCACTACAACCGCAACCGCAGACGAAATTTGACTTTTAAAACCACAGATCAAAGACCAATTGCCACAGATTTAGCCAGAATCTCTAAACTGTCACTTGGAGACGATTTGTAACTAGGTACCTACCTAGAAAGTATGAATTTCATGCTGGTCACTCACGACGAGGAAAATAGTAGATTTTGTTACATTTTCTCTGGTTTTGTAACGTTCAAGTACGAATTTTGGAAAGACGAAAGATTTCACTGCCAACCTGGCGATGTGACGCGAAATCGAATACCTACAGCGCCATCATTAGTATATGATATTTGTATATAAGCTTCGTTCGAGTCTGGCCGGGCGACCGTCATGAATTCATTGCACAAACTAATTTATATAATTCATTGTAAACGATAAATGACACGCCGGGTGATCTCGTGTTGAAAATAACTATTATGTATTGGAAATGTGAGTACTTCATTATTGGTAAGGCGTTTCCTCTCATTCCGCCGTTTGCTAAACAGCTGTCAAACAAATTACGCAAGAAATTTGTCTCGACTGCTGCTCAAATAAGCGCTAATTAGAAGAAATATGTATTCTATAACCTCCCGAATGACCCCATCAACAGCATTGCAGGTAATCAACTGTTTTTGTTGTTGTTTTTCATGCCTGAAAAACTGTGCAATCTTCTTTGTGTGAAATGTCATTCTGACAGTCCGTTGACAGCGAGTCTGTTTTTATTATCGTTTTTATGTTATATTTTAGGTAAAGTACGGACAACCGACTCTGAGCTGTCGGCAGAGCCACCTGGGAAATTTCGGAACATTGTCGGGATGGCAGAAGCCGAGTTTAAATATCCTTTAAAGAAAATACCCTGCGTGTCCAGCGCTCAAGAGGTGAACGATTAAATGTTATTTGAAGCCCACCTTTCATAAAGAGTTACACTAATCGCGCCATATCATCCGAGCATGGACTCGTAAGAAAGAAGCCAAACATAATTACAAGTACATTTATTGTCATATAATGTTGTTTATTGCAATATATGCATATAAAATAAGATTCAACAAACACAAAAGATGTCATTCAAAAATAACTACAGCACGTGGCGTATAGATTTTGAAATGGTTTTCCAGTTTTACTTATACAGTTACAAATGTCAATTTACTAGTGGGTGCAATGCTTGGCCATGTTTTGTTCACAAAGAAATAGGTATGGATGATAATTAATAAATAATATTCGATATATGATGTAAGAAGACCAGCCCGCCGAAGCTTGCAATCGCAATACCGGACTGGACTCTTGATGCTGACAAATTTTCAGCCCCCATCTGTGCTCCACGAGCAGTTTTATGATGAGGTTGGAACTCTTCATATCAGCCCCTCCGGGAAGCCTGCCACTGTATACCTTATAAGACCATCTCAGTGTATACCGGTGTCTGATATCCTCATAATCGGAGATCGCTCAGTGGGTCGTAATGCTCGCAATTATTTTTCAAACATATAAACTAATTCTGTAACTTTGTTACCTTTTCAGACTCGTACAACTATTGGCAAATGACTTGTCGCGGCAGAAGGGTTCCATTTCCCCCATTGTGTTGGCGCTTTGGACAGTTTCATTTCCTAGCGCTGGATCAGAATATATAAACTACAGAGGACGATTCGGCATTGTTTTATTTGGATGTGTAGCCAGTAATTACTGTTTTAGTGTTTGCAGATATGTATAGGCAGATAGATGATATAACCATGAAACGTGTGTTATTGCACAATTTTCTTGGGAGTTATTCATCGTGACTAATATATGTATACTCTCCCCCCTGAAAATAAACATATTATGCTCTTAAATATGTTTTTATTTTGTTCATTAATGACCGAGATCCTTGAAAAGTATCATCCTATCCCGCTCTCTGTGATCTTACAACATTGACCTTAATTTTTTACAGAAATGCAATCTAAAGTAACTAACTGACCATCACGCCGCTTCCGCAGGGATAGGCAGAGAGAATAGAACACCACACCACGCTACTCTTGTCTTTGTACACATTCTTCTTTACGCATCCCCTCACACATCCTCCTCCCAACCCTTATCCGCACCCCAAAGGTGCATAGGGCACTGCATTATATAGAAGCAGTGTTATCTTGATCGTTAAATACACGAAGGAAAGGTGATCAGCCTTTCGCTTCAGGTACCAGTCCAGGGTCATATTAAATATATATTTGACTGAAAAATCAATAATATTTATTGCGACCCTCTTGGGAATCAAACCCGGGACCTCCAGCATGGTAGCCTAGAGCGCTAACCGCTACACTATGGAGGCGGACCTCATACATACCCGCCGATTATTCGGATTCCTGAATTGACCACTTTCAATTATTTTAAATACTTGATCATGCCAAGTTTTGCCCGGTCGTCCTCTGCTCATGTTCCCAACAAGATTCGCCTCATAAATTTCTTTTACAGTCCTTTCTTCACTCGTTCGTTTAGATCTTTTATAACTAACTAACTAACCATCACGCCGCTTCAGGCAGAGAGTATAGAACGCCACACCACTCTGTCTTTGCAAACATTCTTCGCCTCTTCCACGTTCATGCATCTCCTCATACATACCCGCCGATTACTACGACTCCCAACCTGACCACTTTCAACTATTTGGCATACCTGATCGTGCCATGTTTTTCTTGGTCTTTCTCGGCTCCTTTTCCCCATTACATTCGCCTCATAAATTTGTTTTACCGTTCTTTCCTCACTCATTCGTTCCACATGTCCAAACCATCTCAACGCACCTTTCTTAATTTTATTGATAATGGTTATCTCCGCTTTGCATTCCTTCCTTATTTCACTATTCGAACATCTATCATGCATCGTTTTGTCGCACATTCTTCTGAGAGATTGCATTTCGACTGCACTCAGTCTACTTTCATCCTTCTTTTGCCAACTCCATGTTTTACTTCCATACATTAGAGTTGGAACCAGGACTCCGTTGCGCACTGCCAGTTTAGCTTCCGCTGATAGGTTTTTATTTGCCATAACTGATATTATTAGAGGGTATTTCTTTTTCATCGACAATTTTAATGACTTCCTTTAATCTGACTCTATCGAATGCTTTAGTAAGACCTGCAAAGCAGAGGTAAGCTGTCTTATTGAACTCTCTTGCTTTTTTAACTATTTGTCTAACAACAAATATGTTGATATTATTTATGTCCGAGTTCACTCGGTTTCTCACCGTCACATATTTAGCATATTCTTCTGGTGACGGTGAGCTTCTGTATTTCAGATGGTTTTTCTTCGGCGAGTTCCTTGACTTCATCAGTACACCATTTTATCAATAATGATTATCTCAGCCCTGCATTCTTTCCTTCTTTCACCATTCGAACATCTATCATACATATTTTTGCCTCACATACAAATAATGTAAATAAAAATAAAAATAATAGCACAACCTGGCTGAACGGTGGAATACGCGTGAATAGCCAATAAATAAAAAAAAGACATTCATAACAACAGCAATGGGGGCGCGAGATAGAGACAGGCATGAATTAGAAAGAGATAGAAAGGCATTCGCCGGAGCTAGCGATTGAGTTTGGCTTAGTCCCCAGAACCAAAGATCAAAGACGAATATCTATTTACTTATATTTCTTCTTTTTTTATGGCTGTTCACGCTTCTAGCCAATGCGAGTTATTTTTTATTTATATATTATTATTTTACACTTTTTACAGTTTAAAAAAAGATAATTGTTTGAGTTTTTATTATTTACAAAAAAAAACTTCAATTTCATACTATTTCTGTGAGCCTAAGCGGCTCATTATTAGAAAGTGGTATCAAATTGTGGTAAAGTGGGTTCGAACCGAAAAACTTTGATTAAAAAATCCGAGACACTAACCACGGGACCACAACCCGATACGATTTGAATTGAAATCGTTTGTTTTCCTGTAATTGGGGTTAGTTTCATTATTAAGTTGGTTTGTTTAGTGAGTTATTTAATATATTTCATACACATTTACAAATGATTTTCAATTAATTTTGTTTGTTAGGGGAGGTCGATGAGATTGAGATGTTAGTAGAAAATGGAATTGGATTGAGAAGACAATACTTGACATATAAATTTATCTTAAAATTTTCGACTAAAAAATATAATATTCTGATTTAAAAAAATGATAGTTAATAATTCCGAGGGGGCGTCAGAGGCCTGCACTTGCAGGGCATTAATTGGAGACCTAGATCTTATTTCATTGGGCACCCGTTTAACTCTTAAACGCTACCATGGGTACTGGAGTACCCCACAGGATTTTAAAAACCCAGTATTTAAAAAAATATCGTATCCACACTTGCGCCATTCAAGCTAATCTCTAATTATTAGTTACTGCGACGAACTGTCCATCGAAGTGTCGCGCAGGTACAGACGTGTGGGCGGGTGTTCCGGGGTACTCTAGAACCCCACGGTAGTAGTTGTCAAAGTTTTTTCAAATTCGAAGGCGGCTGAACTTTGTTATTTATTGGTAAGTTTTATTAAATATTATTCTTGAAATAAATATTTAACTCTTTTATTAGGTATATTATGTTTTTATTATCACTTAAAATCGTGTTTTTATTATTCTTTTTACATATGTTTATAAGTTTGTTATTTTCCATGACAAGTAATCTACGTTTTTGTTAGTCATTTGTCTCATAGATCAAATCGACGTCTTAGAACTGATGGTGAAAAAGCAGTGTTTTTAGAAGATTTGGATAATGAGGAGATGAATACTAGAGGTGCTTCAGATGATGAACTGGATGACCTCATTCAAGATTTTAGCTTTTAGAAGAGCCTGGTGTTAATTCTCAAAATCACTACTCCACTCTTGTTGCTTGCAAATACGCTGATAGTGGCGATGAAGATGACATTCGTGGTATCGTATCAATGAAGAAAATAAAGTACTACTGCCAGAAATTATAGCATTTTATAATAAAATAAAATGTGGGTAGATGTTTTTGACCAGATGAGTAAAAAGTATTCTACGTCTAGAAAAAACGAGAAGATAGCCTTTGTGTATTTTCTATACCCTCTTAAATACAGTAGGAGTAAACTCCTGGATTTTTTATACTATGTCAAGAAGTCCAGACAAGAAACTCATTCCGAAAAGACGTCTATTTTTTAAGGAAATGGCAAAATCTCTTATAACACCGTATATGCAAGAAAAATTACAATGGCCATGTTTGCCCCGGGATATAAGGAAATCTATACATGGTATTTTAAAAAATGAAATGGACATTGCTGAACCAGTCCCTCGAGATACCAAACCTGATCGCTGCTGCTTCTGTCCGCATATAAAAGATAGGAAATCGAGGACCGCGTGCTCCTCTTGTCGTCGTCATATTTGTGCACCCATCAAATAAAAATATGCAATCTTTGCAAACAAAAATTTTAAAAATTATTTCAATTTGTTTTATTTGTAGGCCTAAGTAATAGTACATTTGAGTAAATACAAGAAATTAATTGATAAATTTATAGTTTTATTTCTAACTCATAAATATCTACGGGGTACTCAGGTACCCCACGGTAGTATTCATGCCTATAAAGTTGAGGGTAGTGTTCTAGAGTTAATGACTGCTTCCTTTCAGACCTCTCCAGCATTAGCATTCCATTTTCCACTAACATCTCAACCTTATTAACCTCCCAAACTTGTTTGCAATAATTTTTATTTCTGCTAATAATTTGGATGCAACTGGCTATCCAGAAGCTTTCAGATTCATTGTCGTTGCATAACCTAGTTGTGAAAGTAGAGTGGAGTTCCCTAGATTTTCAATTCTGCGGCGATTGCATCTTTCAGAACTATCTTCAAAAGCTGTTCCGCACGACCGCGCTTTTGTTGTTTTCGAGTCATCTTGCCCCTATGTGCGGCGCGGCGAATTGCATTTGAATTCAAATCGTATCGGGTTGTGGTCCCGTGGTTAGTGTCTCGGATTTTTTAATCAAAGTTTTTCGGTTCGAACCCACTTTACCACAATTTGATACCACTTTCTAATAATGAGCCGCTTAGGCTCACAGAAATAGTATGAAATTGAAGTTTTTTTTTGTAAATAATAAAAACTCAAACAATTATCTTTTTTTAAACTGTAAAAAGTGTAAAATAATAATATATAAATAAAAAATAACTCGCATTGGCTAGAAGCGTGAACAGCCATAAAAAAAGAAGAAATATAAGTAAATAGATATTCGTCTTTGATCTTTGGTTCTGGGGACTAAGCCAAACTCAATCGCTAGCTCCGGCGAATGCCTTTCTATCTCTTTCTAATTCATGCCTGTCTCTATCTCGCGCCCCCATTGCTGTTGTTATGAATGTCTTTTTTTTATTTATTGGCTATTCACGCGTATTCCACCGTTCAGCCAGGTTGTGCTATTATTTTTATTTTTATTTACATTATTTGTATGTGAGGCAAAAATATGTATGATAGATGTTCGAATGGTGAAAGAAGGAAAGAATGCAGGGCTGAGATAATCATTATTGATAAAATGGTGTACTGATGAAGTCAAGGAACTCGCCGAAGAAAAACCATCTGAAATACAGAAGCTCACCGTCACCAGAAGAATATGCTAAATATGTGACGGTGAGAAACCGAGTGAACTCGGACATAAATAATATCAACATATTTGTTGTTAGACAAATAGTTAAAAAAGCAAGAGAGTTCAATAAGACAGCTTACCTCTGCTTTGCAGGTCTTACTAAAGCATTCGATAGAGTCAGATTAAAGGAAGTCATTAAAATTGTCGATGAAAAAGAAATACCCTCTAATAATATCAGTTATGGCAAATAAAAACCTATCAGCGGAAGCTAAACTGGCAGTGCGCAACGGAGTCCTGGTTCCAACTCTAATGTATGGAAGTAAAACATGGAGTTGGCAAAAGAAGGATGAAAGTAGACTGAGTGCAGTCGAAATGCAATCTCTCAGAAGAATGTGCGACAAAACGATGCATGATAGATGTTCGAATAGTGAAATAAGGAAGGAATGCAAAGCGGAGATAACCATTATCAATAAAATTAAGAAAGGTGCGTTGAGATGGTTTGGACATGTGGAACGAATGAGTGAGGAAAGAACGGTAAAACAAATTTATGAGGCGAATGTAATGGGGAAAAGGAGCCGAGAAAGACCAAGAAAAACATGGCACGATCAGGTATGCCAAATAGTTGAAAGTGGTCAGGTTGGGAGTCGTAGTAATCGGCGGGTATGTATGAGGAGATGCATGAACGTGGAAGAGGCGAAGAATGTTTGCAAAGACAGAGTGGTGTGGCGTTCTATACTCTCTGCCTGAAGCGGCGTGATGGTTAGTTAGTTAGTTATAAAAGATCTAAACGAACGAGTGAAGAAAGGACTGTAAAAGAAATTTATGAGGCGAATCTTGTTGGGAACATGAGCAGAGGACGACCGGGCAAAACTTGGCATGATCAAGTATTTAAAATAATTGAAAGTGGTCAATTCAGGAATCCGAATAATCGGCGGGTATGTATGAGGTCCGCCTCCATAGTGTAGCGGTTAGCGCTCTAGGCTACCATGCTGGAGGTCCCGGGTTTGATTCCCAAGAGGGTCGCAATAAATATTATTGATTTTTCAGTCAAATATATATTTAATATGACCCTGGACTGGTACCTGAAGCGAAAGGCTGATCACCTTTCCTTCGTGTATTTAACGATCAAGATAACACTGCTTCTATATAATGCAGTGCCCTATGCACCTTTGGGGTGCGGATAAGGGTTGGGAGGAGGATGTGTGAGGGGATGCGTAAAGAAGAATGTGTACAAAGACAAGAGTAGCGTGGTGTGGTGTTCTATTCTCTCTGCCTATCCCTGCGGAAGCGGCGTGATGGTCAGTTAGTTACTTTAGATTGCATTTCTGTAAAAAATTAAGGTCAATGTTGTAAGATCACAGAGAGCGGGATAGGATGATACTTTTCAAGGATCTCGGTCATTAATGAACAAAATAAAAACATATTTAAGAGCATAATATGTTTATTTTCAGGGGGGAGAGTATACATATATTAGTCACGATGAATAACTCCCAAGAAAATTGTGCAATAACACACGTTTCATGGTTATATCATCTATCTGCCTATACATATCTGCAAACACTAAAACAGTAATTACTGGCTACACATCCAAATAAAACAATGCCGAATCGTCCTCTGTAGTTTATATATTCTGATCCAGCGCTAGGAAATGAAACTGTCCAAAGCGCCAACACAATGGGGGAAATGGAACCCTTCTGCCGCGACAAGTCATTTGCCAATAGTTGTACGAGTCTGAAAAGGTAACAAAGTTACAGAATTAGTTTATATGTTTGAAAAATAATTGCGAGCATTACGACCCACTGAGCGATCTCCGATTATGAGGATATCAGACACCGGTATACACTGAGATGGTCTTATAAGGTATACAGTGGCAGGCTTCCCGGAGGGGCTGATATGAAGAGTTCCAACCTCATCATAAAACTGCTCGTGGAGCACAGATGGGGGCTGAAAATTTGTCAGCATCAAGAGTCCAGTCCGGTATTGCGATTGCAAGCTTCGGCGGGCTGGTCTTCTTACATCATATATCGAATATTATTTATTAATTATCATCCATACCTATTTCTTTGTGAACAAAACATGGCCAAGCATTGCACCCACTAGTAAATTGACATTTGTAACTGTATAAGTAAAACTGGAAAACCATTTCAAAATCTATACGCCACGTGCTGTAGTTATTTTTGAATGACATCTTTTGTGTTTGTTGAATCTTATTTTATATGCATATATTGCAATAAACAACATTATATGACAATAAATGTACTTGTAATTATGTTTGGCTTCTTTCTTACGAGTCCATGCTCGGATGATATGGCGCGATTAGTGTAACTCTTTATGAAAGGTGGGCTTCAAATAACATTTAATCGTTCACCTCTTGAGCGCTGGACACGCAGGGTATTTTCTTTAAAGGATATTTAAACTCGGCTTCTGCCATCCCGACAATGTTCCGAAATTTCCCAGGTGGCTCTGCCGACAGCTCAGAGTCGGTTGTCCGTACTTTACCTAAAATATAACATAAAAACGATAATAAAAACAGACTCGCTGTCAACGGACTGTCAGAATGACATTTCACACAAAGAAGATTGCACAGTTTTTCAGGCATGAAAAACAACAACAAAAACAGTTGATTACCTGCAATGCTGTTGATGGGGTCATTCGGGAGGTTATAGAATACATATTTCTTCTAATTAGCGCTTATTTGAGCAGCAGTCGAGACAAATTTCTTGCGTAATTTGTTTGACAGCTGTTTAGCAAACGGCGGAATGAGAGGAAACGCCTTACCAATAATGAAGTACTCACATTTCCAATACATAATAGTTATTTTCAACACGAGATCACCCGGCGTGTCATTTATCGTTTACAATGAATTATATAAATTAGTTTGTGCAATGAATTCATGACGGTCGCCCGGCCAGACTCGAACGAAGCTTATATACAAATATCATATACTAATGATGGCGCTGTAGGTATTCGATTTCGCGTCACATCGCCAGGTTGGCAGTGAAATCTTTCGTCTTTCCAAAATTCGTACTTGAACGTTACAAAACCAGAGAAAATGTAACAAAATCTACTATTTTCCTCGTCGTGAGTGACCAGCATGACACATTGTTTTTTCATGGGTTTTTCCGTTGTCAATAAATACTAATTTAATCTCTGGTTGTCAACAAGTTGGAAGGGCTCGTTTTCGCTTCGAGGGTTTTTCTTCATATTTTATCACCGCTTTGTGAGTTTGTGGATTGATTTTCTACGTGTAATCGATTATTTATTTGACAACATATTATCTAAAAGACTTTTAGTTCAATCGGTCATTTATTTCCATTTTCAAAATGTCTTATCAACTTTACCGAAACACAACCATCGGTAACACTCTGCAGGAAAGTTTAGATGAACTTATACAGGTAAATATATATTATTAACATTATTATTTTGCAAGATTTCATAATACGTCTTTTGGAATTATTTAAATGGTTGTTTTTAGTACGGGCAAATTACTCCCGCACTTGCTGTAAAAGTGCTACTGCAGTTCGACAAGTCCATCAATCAGGCGTTGTCGGCCAGAGTAAAATCCCGGCTCTCGTTCAAAGCGGGCAAATTGAATACCTACAGGTGAGTGAATTTTTTTTCGAATTATTTAACGCCAAGTGACTTTGAAATCTAGCTACGGCTTATGCAATACCTCCTATCATGGCCGTACTTAGCCTTCAACTCTTTATGTTTCATAGGCTAAGTGGATTTACTCATTATGTTTTAAGTTACTATAATTTCATGTAATTTAGGCAAATACACCCGCACACACAGGCCATGCCTTTGTGGGATCTTTTTGTGTATTTTATATTTTATACATTTTTTGTATTTATATTAATAATAATAATAATAAAACCCTTATCCGCACCCCAATATTGCATAGGGCACTGCGTCATATAAACGCAGTGTTATCTTGATCGTTTACACATAAAGGAAAGGTGATCAGCCCTCCGCTTCAGGTACCAGTCCAGGGTAATATTGAATAAATATGACAGTAAAAAAATCATTATGTTGTATAAAAAAAAATATAAAATGAAGTTGCTTAGGTGTTTGATTTTAATCTTATGATTTTACATGTGAATGTAAATTCATAGGACACAAGATATAAGACATAGGATATAAGTTTACTTATGTACTAAGTATATATTTACTTATTATTATTATTATTATTATTTATTTACTATTATTAAATATATACTAAATATATACTAAAGATTATCGACCTGTTCTATTATATATGACAAATTTAAAGCTAGGCTGTATAATCAATGCGGCAGTTTGTCCTAAGCCAGGTTTTTTGTATCTTCTTTACTTTAGTTTGGCGCCATTTGATTGTTTTCTAAGTAAAAAATAGTGCAGTAGTTTTCTTTCTTGCCTACTGCACTGCTTTACCACCTGCCTCTTGATTGGATACCCTAATCCAACCCGCGAGTCTGGAAACATGCCAGTCCAGAATAATGCGCCAGAATAAATTTCTTTGCGCCTCGTCTCAGTACTGACAGGTATTGCTTACCTTTGACCTCTTAATTCAATAAAAATATAGTATATCCCTCTTGTATCAAAAATATTTTTCTTGTTTTTTTTTGTCTAACACTCTGGGACGGGAAAGGTATTTCTACATGTTCGGTTGGTTAATGCTTAAGTACGGGAAGGGTATTTTTACCTTTTGCGCCGGCCTTATTTCAAAGGCAAAAAAGAAGAAATTATTCAATGTCTTTATATGAATATCATATACCAATCTCTTTGTTAAGGTTTTCACTATATGTACATAATCATCAAATCCCATCGCTAGCGGTTCACAGACGTAAAAAAATACCTGACTATGTGTTAAGTAGGTCCTTGTGTAAATATTACCCGCATTTTTTTTATTTTCTACCCCATATAAGCATGATGTGAAATATCTATTTGTTTAGTCTCTGTTTTTTTTTCTATTGATCCCGGGTCATCCCGAAAACAGCTCTGTAATTTAATTTTGGTCTGTTTTGTTCTCAGATTTTGTGACAATGTGTGGACCTTTATGCTAAACGATGTGGAATTCCGGGAGGTACAGGAGGTGGCCCGAGTTGACAAAGTGAAGATTGTGGCTTGCGACGGCAAGAGTGAGTTTAATTGGTGCTGTATATCTACCTTCTTTCTAGGAATGGCTTTTTCCCCGGAATGCCTTCATCATACTAATTTTTGGGATCCAGTGTTCATTTAACTGTAACAGGATTACTTAAAACACTAGCATGCTTTTGAATACATAATGGTGGAGATTGACCGGAGAATTTTGTCGTAATGTAACAGTTACGATGCGAGCATTCAGGCAGTTAGTACAGCGAGCCGAACGCTCCATCCATAGTTTTGGATGCTCGCTGATGATCACCGTGAGCGATGTTACGACGTGACGTTGAGACGAAATGCTCCAATCAGTTCCTACCATAATATATTCGTACAGTAAAACCTCGATATAACAGACCTCTTTTTAACGAATTTCGAATATAGATAATGGACAAAAAATCCGCTCAAATTTTTGACTATTCATCAGATAACGAACTCCAACTATATTTTTGTAATTTTAGATAGTTGATTATAAAAAAAACCTGCAAATTTTTTAAATGTTGGGATATACATATAAACAAATTGTGATGCCATATCTTGTTCCTTAAATAGTAATTTTCTCACGTAAAATATCACTTTTTATTAGCTAAGGCACACAGTAGCCTTTGATAACATTGCAAATATATCTACATAAAGCTATACGCAAGTGATGATGCGATATGTCTCTAACATAGTAAAATGCCTTCTTTTTAAAGAAAATTTTGCAAAAGAAAACATTAAATTTATACACATAAAAATACCCTATTGCCTGCATCAGGTTTTGATGGTCAAACAAACAGTCATTGTATTGCTGCATGTTTCACGATAACATTTACTTGTAACAAATTTAAATACAAGTTTATTTATATTTGTTAATATTTTTTTCAATCATGATTTTTTTTTAAAACATGAAATCTCAATGGAATGATATCAATTGCTGATTACGAATAACATTATCAATTGCTTACTTTTATCATAATTAGTCAATCCTACAACCTGAACTGTGAAATTATAAAAAAAAAATACATCTACCTTTTTCATTTATAACTCTTGTGGTTATGGATTTATACGAAAGATGGGGGATGTTAGAATGGAGAACGAAGCCTGTCAGTGGTTGGTTATTAATAATAACGATAATTTTGGAAAATTTGTGCCGCCATTTTCGTAAAATACCACTTCAAGGGTGCTTAGCTGTGATATTATACAACACAATGTTTATTCTTGGACAAAACCGTACGGCGTCAAATTGCCTGTTCAAATTTCGTTTAGTATCGGTTTGTTGATTATTTAAAAACACATAATTTTACTAGTTAACCTTCCCTTTACTGTGCTTTGGTCCGCCTCCGTAGTGTAATGGTAAGCACACTGGGCTACCGTTCTGGAGGTCCCGGGTTCGATTCCCAAGGGGGGTAAAATAAATATTAGTGATTTTTTCACTGTCATAGTTATTCAATATTACCCTGGACTGGTTCCTTGAAGCGGAGGGCTGATCACCTTTCCTTCATGTGTAAACGATCAAGATAACACTGCGTTTATATGACGCAGTGCCCTATGCACCATTGGGGTGCGGATAAGGGTTTTATATTACTGTGCCAACAAAATCCGCACGTTCCAGTGCTGTGTATTCAATACACATAAAAATGAACGATTTACTATCCTAAATA
Source organism: Brachycentrus maculatus (assembly GCF_059751285.1). NCBI lineage: Eukaryota > Metazoa > Arthropoda > Insecta > Trichoptera > Brachycentridae > Brachycentrus > Brachycentrus maculatus. The sequence goes on along the minus strand of NW_028281400.1, from coordinate 96,904 downwards.
AATATCATTCGTAGATAATTGCCTAAATTTATTATATTTTAAGTCAAAAGTGATGTTTGTTGAAGTTTGATAGCTGAAAACATGAAAAAATCATCGACTCACGCTTACTAACGAGCGAGACAACCACCTCGGTTGGCTGCCCGAAAGCTACTGCCTAATTACTAGAAACACAACTGAGAACTGAGATGGCAAATCTCGCATTCCGATATAACCAAGTAAAGTAAGAGTGAGACGAATGTGTGGAAAATCATTGTATGACAGAATTAAAAACGAAGATATAAGAAAGGAATGTAAGGCTGAACGAGGAATAATTGAAAGGATTAGGAAGAGTTCTTTACGGTGGTATGGACATGTGGAGCGAATGGATAACGAGAGAATGACTAAGAAAATATTTGTGGCAAATGTGAGAGGGAAAACAGAACGAGGACGACCGAAAAAGACTTGGCACGATCAGATCAATCAGAACCTAAAATCTGGCGCTGTCAAAAGTCTGCGTAATCGGAGGGCATGTATGACTAAATGTATGGATGTAAAGGAGGCGAGGAGTGTATGTCACGACAGAAGAGTGTGGTGTTCCATCCTCTCTGCCTACCCCTGCGGGGAAACGGCGTGATGGTAGTAGTAGTAGTAGTAAGTGAGAGTGAGATGTGAAAAGCGTCGCGTAGCAGTTTTTTTTAGCATAAATATACCGACGATATAAGTTTGATCGTATTGTACATTTTTTTTCTGAATTCTCACAAAATATCCCTATAATGTGCCCGATAAATGGTAATTGTTAAATTTTTTTTAATTCAATGCGTAAATGGATTATGGAGGAATACCTTAAATCTGAACTTATTATTTATTACATTTATCGAAATATTAGAGTTATTTCAAGCAATGTGTACTAGTTACACATCACCAGAAAGTAAGGGTTAAACTAATCTTTTTTTTTTCACTGAAAAAGAGGCTAGTGTTATTTAGAAAAATATTTAAAAAGCCAGATTGTCATTTGATTTGACCGGTAGCTAGAATGGCACCAGTCATATTCTTAGTACACTTACTAATTATGTTTTGTTGAATAGTGTTTTGTGTGTTTTCATAATCGTAATGTAATTTGAGCAGGGTGTAATTACTTACATAACTTATTACATCAATATAAATATTGGTGCTTTCTGATTTTTGTTTAAAATAAATTTAAAAAAAAACTAATGTGTTAACAGCTAACAGGAAAATAATTTTTTAAATACGTGTGTGTCCTTCTGAAAAACATTATTACTCCCATAGGAACTCAAATAGAGATCTAGTTGGTGTAGCGATAGTGAAAAAAACATTTTTCTCAAAGACAGTACAACTATTGTATATTGGTCAATCTTATAACCATATGCTAAAACAATGGAAAGGATAAAGTGCTTTTTAGCTAAGGAGGTTGTCTCGTAGAAGGAGTTTCTTTGTAGGATTGGTCAGGGGAATGATGAGGAGTTGATAAATGCTGACGGGTGACAAAAATATTTCTATGGTTGTTAACTACAAATAATCAAATAATCTGTCTTTTTTTGTTTTATTTTTTGTATGTATTTCGTCCGCCTCCGTAGTGTAATGGTCAGCACGCTCGGCTACCGTTCTGGAGGTCCCGGGTTCGATTCCCAAGGGGGGTAAAATAAATATAATTCATTTTGTTCACTGTAATATTTATTCAATATTGCCATGGACTGGTACCTGAAGCGGAGGGCTGATCACCTTTACTTCATGTGTAAACGATCAAGATAACGCTGCGTTAATATGACACAGTGCCCTATGCACCATTGGGGTGCGGATAAGGGTTTAATTATTTATTATTATTATTATGTATTTCATGGTATTTCTTATAAAATGTTTACTTCCATTAAAAATCATAATTTTAATAGAAGTAGACTTACAGGGACTACCCTAGTTATTTAGACAATATAATAAAAATAAAAAAAATATAAAATAAAAATATTTAAAAAATAACAAAACAAAATCAAAGGTCATTTTGTTTTGTTGACCTTGTCTCTATATTACTGACTATCCTATGACCTTTTCTCTCCAATGTTCGGATGTAATATTTTTGTATTACATTACAAAGGTCAGCATGATTTTTTTTCTCTTTTTAGTGTCACATGTAACTAATATGATTTGTATGTTTTTTTTTAAATTACAGATGTGGATGAAAATGCCAAAAGATAGAAAACGGACTGTCTATTTTCACATTTAATAAGAGTGTTCAGTGTGTCCATAGCAAATTTAATTTTATGATAAGAGAGTCTGTGATTTAAAAAGAAAATTATGGATGCGCCTGGAATCGCTGAAATATCTTACCATTGTAAAAACCTATAGACCTTTAGACTTTATAGAATGTGTAATCGTTTAGGACTTTTATATTATTTTTGTCAATCATTTACCTGTATCAAAAGGTAGGGAACTGCATTGCTTAAATTTATAACTTTTATCTTTTGAACTTGCGTTTAACTTAACTTTTCTGTTACGGGATGTATAATGTTGAGGCTGTACTTGAAATGACATTGTTTTCAACTACGGTAAAGCCCCTTTTTTGTATTCTCTGAGGGAGCACGGATAATGATGTAAATCTGAGGAAAATGTAAAACTAAGGAAATAATTTAAAAGTACAGGCTGACCTCAACTTTTGCACATGATTGATTCCTGAAAATGTGTTTGAAAGTAGAGGGATTTAAAAAATAAATAAAAAAACACCAAAAATTGTACTTTAAAATTTGTTTTTATAAAAATTACTAAGTACATATAGAATTAAAATTATGTTTTCTTAATAAACTTGTCAAGAGTTGTATTTTACTGTTTCATTTTTTATTTTCTTCATAGAGTTCTATAGGTAACATGAAGTGCTATTATGGATCGCCCTACGCACTTGAGATATGCATTCTCCATTGGGATCACATTCAATTCAGTACGTACATAACACTTTTCACAGTACAGACCTGACTCATATGCATTTCATAGTGTGAAAGGGAAACGACTGCACGGAAACAAAACATTGTTGCATTATTGCCAACATAAAAAAAAATTATAATTGTGCAATAGTCGAATGTGCGAAAGATGAGGTCCACCTGTAGAATGTAATTTCTCAATTTTCAATGGTATATAATTTGTTTTTTAAATAGTATTATGTGTGAATAAACATATTTTATTTTCGAATATGGGATATTAAGCTCTTTCTCCCTATGCTGTATTTATTCAAATAATATGAGAATATTTCATTCAAATTACCCCTTAAAACATCGGGATTGTCACGTGTGGCAACAGATCACAAAATCAATGCTGCGACGTGCATTTTCAATTTAGTTTAAGGCAATGGTTTATCCTTATGAAGTCCAAATGACAAAAAGGTTCATATTCATACAGTAGGTCATTTTAAAAATTCATATTAGAAATATTTATCATCATTTTGCTTCAATAATTACATAACATTCTTTATGTATGTAATTTACCTAAAAAAAGTATGACCTAAACATCTGTAAATCTTTTTATTTCCACTTTTCAGATCTGAGAGTTGAGAATTTTGTACATTGCTTTTAAAGTATTTGAAACAAGTTTCATTTAAAATGTCTTAAAAATTATGTATCGGGTAATAAATTAACCTTCTACCATATAACAGTTAAATTTAACTGGTAAAATAGTGTTAAAAAATGTATTGTAAAATTTTCAAGTAAGACTGAAATCAATCAATCAGTATTAACATTTGTAAAACTCTGGCGTATACATACTCATAAGAATACCCTTTACGTATACTGAAAACTTTTAGTATACTGAAAAGCGATATACTGAAATCTGGAAAATATGTTTTTAATATTATGATCTGTTTTTTTTTCCTGCGTCTTACGTTGATCTGGTTATTGTATCAGTATATGCTCATTAGTTCAATTAAATATAAAAGTATATTGAATCATAATTTTTTCATACCCAATTATGATGATTTAAGAAAAATAGGATTTCATCAAATATTTTGAATTATGATGAAATTTATTTTAAATTAAATCAATAGATGCCTCTGTAGTGTAATGGCCAGCACGCTCGGCCACCGTACTGGAGGTCCCGGGTTCGATTCCCAGGGAGGGTCAAATAAATACAAGTGATTTTTTCACTCTAATATTTATTCAATATTACCCTGGACTGGTACCTGAAGCGGAGGGCTGATCACCTTTCCTTCATGTGTTAACGATCAAGATAACACTGCGTTTATATGATGCAGTGCCCTATGCACCATTGGGGTGCGGATAAGGGTTTGAAGAAGAAGAAGAAATCAACAAGCATTTATAGATATGTACTACGAATATAAAACTGATAAAATATATTTAAAAAAATCCGATTTCATGCAAATTTTGTTTATATGTATACATGGCTGATAAAAAAAATACTTTTTAAATTTTGTACCCTTTGAGTTTGAATTAACGAGCTTTACTGTAATAACCTAATGCATCCATAGTCAAATTATATTTTTTTAAATCCAGATTGTATAATTTACTTAAATTAATCCCGCAAGTCACCCGGTTTATTGTTTACCAACCTTGTTATCAAAATATGCATCAAACGTTGTGTTTCCTTGGTTTGTTTTTATTTTCATTAAAAAGTGATTAACCCTGAATATGTTTGTGTCAAACTTCAAAGAATTATTACAAATTGTCCACAGACATAAAAAACTATAGATTTTTTGAAAATATCGAATTATTTATAAGTTAATACTTATTCTGGAATAGTTTTGTTTCACCGCACAGTAAAAGCCATACTCCCGTTCAGATTAAACTTGCAAAGGTTTCAAAACTCATTGTTTGTGGGAAACTGTTGGTACAGAATGGAAGACGCTTAAAAGCGCCTGTTACATACTGTTGATAGAGAGCAGGAGATGCAAAAAAAATGTTCATATCGGAATTGGGTTTTGCGGTTACTTGTGATTAATATACGACCCTGTTTAGTATACTAATTAGGGTCGGGGTTGATGAACAGACCGCCCTATAACAATTTGTTAAAAGTGCCACAATTTCATTAATGTCAGATTCTGTCAACAGTTTTTTTCTAGTGTCATTACAATTGCTTATCGCTCACTTCTTTCAAGACCGTCATAAATCAAAAAACTTGATTTTTTAGGAGAATTTTTTTAACACTTTCTGCCCTGTAGCAGGTAAATATTAAGTTTAAAATATTCCGCTTTTGCTGGGATATAGTACATTTTTTGGGCATTCCAAAAATACGCACAACTGAAAATTTACGATTTTTGATTTATGACGTTCTTGAAAGGAGTGAGCGATATGTATGTAGAGAACATTATGTAATTCTTAATACACACACAGGGCACAGACACTTGTAGAGACCACTTTGATTTAATATTTTATAAGTATTTTTATGTTTAAGTTTGTATTATATCATTACATAGATAAGAAGTTGGCATTGAAATAATGCAAATTTTACACATTTTTTTTAAATATTAGCTTTTGATGAAGCGCTATGAGTTGTTTGAAGAAATAAATTTGTATGATTTTCAATGAATAAAAATTTCTTTAAAATGTGTGATGAAGAAAAATGCATTTTTATTTGAATTTCCCTCATAAACTTGCAGTAAGAATAAACTGTTTCATCTTAGCCCTGTTAAAACTGGATCGTTTTTTTCATTATCTGATGAGTAAAAAATATCATATAATTTAAAGAGCACACTTTCGTAAAATATTACATAAAAGGTGTAACACTTATCTAAAATCAAATCAGGAGCAAAAATATGGAAGTAATAAATTTTTTAAATTTATTTCACTTTCACAGTTTCTTACTCCTGGTGAAAAAGCATTACATGCCATCGGACCCGCAACAGCGTAGTCATAGTTGCCAACTTTGGTGCATTGATTGCGAGGTGCTAAGATCATTTATTAGTATCCATGTCAATTATTGTTGTCGATTAAAGATGTCTTAACAGATTTAACTCTTTTTCTAGTAAATAACTTGTATTATAGTAACACAATTACATAAATTCATATTTTTTCTTGTAAATATACAATAAGCGAATCTGATATACGTCCGCCTCCGTAGTGTAATGGTCAGCACGCTCGCCTTCCGTACTTGCGGGTTCGATTCCCAGGGGGGGGGGGGGCAAATAAATAAAACTGATTTTTTCACTCTAATATGTATTCAATATTAGACTGGCGCCTGAAGCGGAAGGACTTTCCTTCATGTGCAAAAGATCAACATAACACTGCGACAATACAATGGAGTTTCCTATGTACCATTGGGTGTGGATAAGGGTTAAAAGTAGAAAAAGGTTTGTTTTATGGCAAAATATGTGATGATAATTTTTGTTAATATAAAACCCTTATCCGCACCCCAATGGTGCATAGGGCACTGTGTCTTATAAACGCAGTGTTATCATGATCGTTTTACTTATGAAGGAAAGGTGATCAGCCCTCCGCTTCAGGTACCAGTCCATGGTAATATTGAATAAATATTACAGTGAAAAAATCACTTAAATTTATTTTTACACCCCTTGGGAATCGAACCCGGGACCTCCAGAACGGTAGCCGAGCGTGCTGACCATTACACTACGGAGGCGGACGTACGCTACGTTTTTTTACATATTTAAAATGCAACATTAAAATTCTAATGGTAGGGATAGGCCGGAGCCATTTCGTCGTAACACGTTACGATGCGAGCATTCGTATAGTCAGTACAACGAGCCGCATGCTCCATCCATAGTTTCGGATGCTCGCCGCGAGCGATGTTACGACGTTACATTATGACGACATGCTCCAGTCAGTTCCTACCATAAGAGAAGCGGAAATATTTAGTCCATTTTTCTTTACAATACTTAAAAGCACTTTGGTCTTAGTGTGACTTTTTTCTTTTTTAAGTTATGGTGTAGGTTAGAAATAATACCCATATGAACACAGATATTTCCTTTTATTTATGTACTACATACAAAAAAATTGTTTTATTGAAACTTTGCTTTACACACTTAAATTAATATAACATAATATTTATATTTTCCTTGTGGGCCCGTCCATAATTTCATATTCTCAAAGGTCGTTTTCTTGTTTGATCATATTTACATCAAGAAATAATGCTGAAACACAAAAATTAATGTTATAACACCACTACGCTAATGTGAAAAGGCAACTAGCCATAACTCAAGTTGCGGCTGTTTGGCGTAACACGGCTCAAAGCATTCTTATGACTGCCTCTATCATATACAATCACGGATTTTTCTGTATCTCTTTCCTTTACCGGGATATTCTTTATCCAAATAGCCGCAACATTGCATTAATTTATTTTTTGACATCTCATCAAAGATGAAGAAGAATATGGAAGTCTGGGCATTTACGGGGCTGACGACCGTCATAGGCTTGTTTAAGTGATCACTTTACACACGTGTAACATTCACCAATTCTATCCATTATTGACAACCACACTACTCAAATTCTTGGAAGTTCTATATATATGAACCAATTTAGAAACCTTGTTCTTGAATCACTAGAACTTCACTAGAGACATCTATTGGTGAGATGTAAAGAAACTTTTTACTAAGCAGAAACTCTTATATTAGTATGTGAGGTCCGAATCCTGGATTATAATCACAACATGAGAAACGCCAGAAAATACCATTTTCATTTTTATTATTTAAGCTTATAATTTGACAAGATAATTTATTTACAACATTTTGAGTGTGTCCAAATACTTGTTCACAAAATCTGGATTATCTCCAATTACAGGAGTTATTTTCATAATATTTTTTGACATCCCATCAAAGATGAAGAAGAATATGGAATATTCCATATTCTTCTTCATCTTTGATGAGATAACAAAAAATAATATGATAATAACTCCTGTAATTGGAGATAATCCAGATTTTGTGAACAAGTATTTGGACACACTCAAAATGTTGTATTAATTTGATACATGAGTTGGCAAAAATCATCACTTTAAATTAGTTTATCTTAAAACTACTGTTTTTAACTTGTGGCTTTTTGCCTTTGCACATTAGTACGGTCCATTCACATGTAAAAGAGTCTACTATTTTAATTTTTTTCTTTCTATTTATTTTAAGATCTGTCAAATACTAAAATTATTGTCGGCTTCCATAGTGTAGTGCTTAACGCATTTGGTTATCATTCAGGAGGTTCCGAGTTCAATTTCGAGGGGGAGATCAAAATAAACAAATGATTTTTCACTTCAAGTATTCAACAGTCAATCTAATACAGCATCGATGCGATGCACTTTGAGTACGGACAAGGGTTAGAAGAAGAAAAATAATATTTTTTTAAATGAATTTTCTTGCCAAAGTTTGACTGTTAAGTGGTTAAGAAAAGTATGTTGAGATGGTTTGGCTACGTGATTCGAATAAGTAAAAACAGGAACAGTTAAACAAATTTATGAGGCAAATGTAAAACTGAAAAACTTGGCATTATCAAGTATTTCAAATACTCGAAACTGGTCAGGTCAGGAGCTGGAATAATCGGCGGATATATCGCTCACTCCTTTCAAGAACAGCGATATATGAGATGTATTAATGTGCAAGAGGCGAGGATTGTTTGCAAAGACAGATTGGTATAGCATTATGCTCTCTCTGCCTACCCCTGCGGGAAGCAGCATGATGGTTATTTATTTTTGAATATATTCAATTATCTATGAAATACTACCTCTGGGTCCGACTGCTGCCAGCATTTGTGTAGATCGTAAGAAACTTGGCAGAGATCAGATCCATCTTCCCCTTTGAAATGGATACAATCTTTTCCCATCCTATAAGCAATCTTCTTCATACTCTCCGGAATGCTTTCCAACATTTTTTCATAATGGAATGTTCCGGTTGCCGGATCCAACTAGGTCAACAAGAAAAGAAATTTGATGTCGGTTTTGTGGTAAGTTCATTTTCCCTCCATTCTGACTGGGTTATTATAATGGTGGGGACTGATCGGAGCCATTTTGTCGTAACATAACACGTTACGATGCAATCATTCGTATAGTCAGTACAGCGAGCCGAGCACTCCATCCATAGTCGGAGCGCTCGCTGCGAGCGACGTTATGACGTTACATTATGACGGAATGCTCCGTGTCAGTCCCCATCTTAAAAGATGTGCCCCATTGAATTAATAAGGAATTCTTGTTAACACTTTATTGCTCTATAAGCTCTAAAGCTTAACAAGAAACAAATAAGAATCCTAACCAGGACCTTGACAGGACACTGCAGACTGAGAAAGCACATGTCAAAAATTGGACTACATGACTCCCCAGTCTGCAGATTTTGTAATAATATTGTACTGTCACATCCTTGGAGGACCACTACTAGACTCCGAGAAGGTGAAGCTCCTACCACCAAGGCAGGTCGTGAGCTACTTGACTCACATAGGTCTTGAGAATGAGCTATGACACAAAGAGAGGTCACAATACACCTAATATGTTCGCAGTGAAAAAAGAAAAAACACTGGATTAATGAATTTTTTGAAGACATACCTCTAAAACCAAGCACATCAATAGCAAATAATTCACATTAAACAATAACATTCATAATTTATGTACCAATACCCTAGTCAGCTTTTCGCTGCCAAACGTAAACAATCAAACACCAATTAATCAGTTTTTCTACCCTACGTACTGGAAATAAGTCTCACAATTATGTAAATCACTATATCCATAACCGGAAACACATTGCGAAACCGACTAAGAAATACCGACATCCGGAGCATGTGTAAGACGGAGGATATCGTGAGATGGGGACGATAACGAAGGTGATACTGGAATGATCATGTAAACAGAATGTCAGATGACAGACTTACACGTATCGCCCTTCAAGGAATCCCTGAAGGATGTAGACCTCCGAAAAGGTGGAAAGACAGCTGGGAGTCAATATCCCAAGAGCTACAAGCGAAGGCACAAACAGATCCTTAGGATCTAAAAAAAGAAGAAGAAGAAGACTATATCCATTTGAAATTTAAACTATTCTCTTAAAAAGTATATCGACAACTGCTATGATATAAACTTCATTTGTAACTAACTTGCAGGAAAAATTGTTTAGTACCACTAAGCACTATTTAAAAAAAAAGTTTGTAGTAAATATCCTTTTTAAATGAAGAGTTTAAATTTGAAATGGATGTAGTGGTTGACAAAATTGTGAGAATTATTTCCAGTGCGTAGGGTAGAAAACCGACTGATCAGTTTTTGATCGTTTACGGTTGGCAGTGAAAAGCCGACTAGATGGCTTTTGGGTGTTAATTTTTAATCAAATATTTATACTCACAACTTCCATTTCCAGGAACATGCACTTCATGTAACACTGTCAAATTAGAAAAGAAAATTATAATTTTTTCATAATTTGTTTAAAAAAAACAGTACTGTTCATAGTATTTTATATATAAATATAAATAAAAACATTCACCTTTAGATTTTGATCATCTACCATTGTTCCTTTACTAAACTGTTCCACCAATCCTAAAAGAAAGTAATTTCAATTGATATTTTTTCTTATTATTCTGTATTTTCAACAAATCTTTTTGTATTATTTTTTGACATCTCATCAAAGATGAAGAAGAATATGGAAGTCTGGGCATTTACGGGGCTTACGACCGTCATAGGCTGGTTTAAGTGATCACTTTGCACACGTGTAACATTCACCAATTCTACCCATTATTGACAACCACACTACTCAAATTCTTGGAAGTTCTATATATATGAACCAATTCAGAAACTTTGTTCTTGAATCACTAGAGACATCTATTGGTGAGATGTAAAGAAGCTTTTTTATTAAGCAGAAACTCTTATATTAGTATGTGAGATCCGAATCCTGGATTATAATCACACACATGAGAAACGCCAGAAAATACCATTTTCATTTTTATTATTAAGCTTATAATTTGACCAGATAATTTATTTACAACATTTTGATTCATATATATAGAACTTCCAAGAATTTGAGTAGCGTGGTTGTCAATAATGGGTAGAATTGGTGAATGTTACACGTGTGTAAAGTGATCACTTAAACCAGCCTATGACGGTCGTAAGCCCCGTATATGCCCAGACTTCCATATTCTTCTTCATCTTTGATGAGATGTCAAAAAATAATATGAAAATTTCTCCTGTAATTGGAGATAATCCAGATTTTGTGAACAAGTATTTGGACACACTCAAAATGTTGTAAATCTTTTTGTACGTTGAAGAATTTTATAGTTTAAAAAATAAATCTTAGTAAAAATACAACTAGTTTTCAACGGGTTTATATAGATGGGAGTTTAAAAATAACTTTCTCTTTTATTTTTCATTTAAAAACATTTGCTCCATACTAATTTATTATTTTTTACTGTACCGGGCATCGTGTATTGTGTGTCAGTCTGGTTAAATGCAAAACAATGAAAATAGCACAAATATCTCATGTTTAATTTCACAGTGTCTGCAACGCAATGAAAATATTTTTTCAAAACTTTAAAACAACAACGCAATTGAAAATCGAAATGTTTTTCTTAGAAATATGTATATTTTGTTTATTTTTCAAAGTGATATACATATATTTTATTAATTTAGGCTGCCTTCTTAACACACTAAGGACGGGGAAGGTATTTCTACCCGTTCAGTTAATTGATGCATAAGGACGGGAAGAGTATTTTTACCTTCTGTGCTGGCCTTATTTCAAAGTCAGAAAAGAAGGAATTATTTAATGTTTTTATATAAATATTATGTACCAATCACTTTGTTAAGGTCTTAACTATATATACAAAATTATCAAACCCCGTCACCAGCGGTCCGCAGGCGTAAAAAACACCTGTCCAAAATCTGTTAATTAATTCACATTATTTTAATATTTAATTTACCCTTTTTCAATCACATATTTTTTATTGTATATGCAATTTGTGCGTAATTTGGAATGCCCCCTCAATTTGTTTTTTAATTATTACAAAACTTGCATGATTTATACTTGGTGGTGAAAAATAAATCTTTGCTTTAAATGACTTGAGCAACCCAGTTTTGCTTAAATTGTGGAAAAATATAAGTACAAGGTAGAAATATGAAGACTTCTTACCTTTGTCTACAACCGTCATGACTTCACATTTTTCTACAACCGGTTTCAACAGATCAAGGAATTCTTGTGATGGAAACTAAAAAAAATATTTAAAAAAGATTTTCCATTCATTATTAAGATGATCTGAAGGCACATTTCTTGATTGCTATGGATATTTTTAAATTTCGATTAAACCAGGCATATCAAACTCGATGCCCACGGGCCGCATGCGGCCCTCGAGTATTTTTTTGGGGGCTGCGGATACCTGCGTTTATATTTTTCATTAATTTTAATTCTTCATTGAAATCATTTTTTTGTACGGGAACATATGATATTATTTTACAAAATCATTAAGTTGGATCTATTGCACCTCATGTGACTGTCTTTGATAGTAAATTATTCACTTAAAGTTAGATAAAAATTAAAATGAGATTTTCAAGTTTTTTGATGTGGCCCGCTGGCGTACCCAAAATACCTTGAGAAGCCCTTGGTGCTTTTTGAGTTTGACATCTCTGGATTAAACTATATTGCTCTTTCCCATAAAATTTGTATTAACGAAAAATTATATTCTCACTTTAATTACTTAAAATTCTAATGCTTCATTGCTTAAAGTTCAAAACTCTTAGGCTTAAAAAAAATTAATGTTTTTCACTACAGTTACTTAAAATTCTTTTGCTTGGTAAAATAATGTTTCTCACTACAATTACCTAAAATTCTAATGCTTAAAAAAAATGTTTCTCACTACAATTACTAAAAAATCAATTTTTCTATTTTATTGTTTTTTTGGTATTTATTACTAACTCTACCTGGCCACATGTTTCTGTGGCACAGTCTTGTTACATGGAAAACAAAATAAAAAATAAATAAAATAAAACACTTTCTAATATATTTAATTTCACAATGCATATATTATGGGCATATAATATTCTAGTACAATATTGTAGTTATCAAGGAACACGCTGTCCGCTATGGCCGATGTTAAGTATTGCCTATGTTGCTGTTACGTTCAACAGATGGTGCTGCCATTGCGGAAAAAAGCTGTCCAAGGTAAAAACACCTGTCACTAGTTTATAAAAACACAAGCATGTTCAAATGCAACATAGTATCAAAATTATAAAAAAAATCGGTGAATAACTCAACTCAACAGATTTATAAAAAAGGTTTTTATTTATACAAGAATTGAAATATCCATTATTGAAAAGAGTCACTTTCGCTTTTAAACCCCTTATGGTATTTGATATCAAACAACTTTGTATTTTAATTTACTATTTATCAAACTAAATTTATGTATTTTGAAAATACCAGTGAATATGACAAGGACAATTACTCAAGTGATAGTTGACTTTCGGGAGGACCTGACATGGCACATAAAGAAGAAGTAAATATGTATGTATGTTTATAACTTTGTATATAGATACCTCATCACACAATGCCACACCAATCACAGCCAATAAAATGGAAATTATTTTTCCTCTATTTTCTGCCATTTTTAAACAATAAGAACACAACTTCTTCAGTAACTTTACAGTCTGAATCTCTATTTTCAAAAGAATCCTTATATATATCCATAAAAAGGCATTCTCACAATTATCTTGTCATTGAACGATGTCAATTAGTACCTACGGCTCACTCATGATAAAGAGCAGTGTTTTGCAAACTTTCTTTTGTTCAAGGTACACCTGCCAAATTAAGAAAATTAAGAGGTATACTAAAAAAAAGCAAAGTCTGTAATATAAATTAACTATTAAAATTAATATAATGCGAAAACTTTTTCATTTTTTTTTCATTTTATAGAAATTTCTGCTTTTACTTTTAAAATTATTTTGCTTTTTTTCTTTCTTTTATCAACATGTATATATTTCATTTAATTTATTTTTTAGCATTTTAATGTCTCCAATGTTTATATCTGTAGGAAGGTTATTGAAGTACTTGGTTCCCAAATATTTAAAGTTCTGTTGGAATTGTTTGGTATTGCATTTTGGTATTGTAAAGTCATGTTGGTATCTGGGAGATGAACTTTTCATTATATTTAAGCCTTTTTTACCCTTAAATAGTTGGAGAAATGCTGTTTTTTTTAAAATTGTTCTTACTTTTGGGACTTGAAATATTGAATATAATAAATTTGTTGGATAGGTTTTTTTTTCTTATGACTTTATTGTTCTCTGAACTGTTTTAATAGGGTTTAAAGCGTTGTTGTAAATATATCGCTCACTCCTTTCAACAACGTCATATTTCAAATATTAGCAATTTTCAGTTGTGCATGTTTTCGGAATGTCCGGAAAATGTACTATATCCCAGCAAAATCGGCATATTTTTAACTTAATGTTTACCCGCTTCAGGGCAAAAAGTGTTTTTTTTGCATTTGAAAAAAAGGTATTGTTTAATTATTTTTTTAAATAAACTAAATATTTTTCAAATGATAAAAAACCTTCAGGTTTTGCCTAAATAGGTCTGTTGCACAGTAAAAAGTTCGATAAGAGGCTTGATATTTATTTTTCAACATTTAATTATATTCTTAAACTTTAAAAACAATCTCTTGAAAAATCAAGTTTTTTTTATATATGTTCTTGAAACGAGTGAGCGATATAACATATTATGTTTTATGCAAAATGTGAGCCTGCTTAACTGAGCAAAGGCGATCAGAATTTGGAGCAGTTGTGTTATCTTCACAAAACTAGACTTTTTTCCCAGTCACAACGACTAGTCACCACGATACACCAGTGTGCCGCGGCACACACTTTGCAGAACAATGATACAGAGAACTACAGGATTTTTAACTGTTTAAAATTTGTTTTTCATTTTTATTTCTTTTTAACAAGACTGCGCCATTCTGTGCACGGCTGCGTTCAACAAGTCAAATAAATAAATAAAATCTTTATGTTTTAGAAATATGGTGTTTTCTTACAATGTATTTTTATGCTTTAACCCTGATAAATGAAGTCTTTTGTTGATTCATCACATTCACTAACATCAAATTAATTTTAATTATGCTTTAATCCTGTTATTAAAAGTATAGCTAGACTCAAAATGGTTACCTTATAATTAATGATGGAATGATACGTAAACATGGTAATTAATTACTCATTGTGTCTGACATCATGTCTGAAGCATAGAGTATTGTTTTATACACTGTCATTCAATATCCCTTGCTGTTTGGAGGTTCACAAAAGTGGATATTTTAACGGCCATATGTAAAGTGCTCTAACTACATTTTTGTCAATTTTGGGATATTTGGTGTATGTTATCATCTGACCGTTATCTACAAATATAAACAAAAAAAATAATAAAAATAAATTACGCCTACTGTTCAGGCATATAAAACGCAATCTACATCGAATTTTTGAAATGAACTGAACTCTAAAATGCTAACTACTGAATTTTGACAAAGCATAAAGTTTTAAAATGATTTAACACGTTATATTATCGTGTCTTTGAATGTAAAACACTTGTTTAGAATTTCAGATAAAACTGTTAGTTAATACAAAAAAATATGTTGAAAAAATCTTCTAAGTTTTCTCTCTCCTGTAGTGTAACAGATTTGCAGATAGAGTATTTTACGTAGGTTCCGTCGAAATAATATTTAATCTTAAATATTACACTTTTTTAGTTTATATCATAATCCAGGATTCAGACCTCACATACTAATATAAGAGTTTATGCTCAGTAAAAAAGCTTCTTTTCATCTCACCAATATATGTCTCTAGTGAAGTTCTAGTGATTCAAGAACAATGTTTCGAAATTGGTTCATATATATAGAACTTCCGAAATTGGTTCAAATATATAGAACTTCCGAGAGAGTAGTGTGGGTCTATAATGGGTAGAATTGGTGAATATTACACGTGTGTAAAGTGATCACTTAATCCAACCTATGATGGTTGTCAGCCCCGTAAATGCCCAGACTTCCATATATTTTTCTTCATCTTTGATGAGATGTCAAAAAATAATATGTAAAATATTTCATTCTTTCTTCCCTGTATCTGTATTTAGTAGTACTTATAGCACCGAATCAAAAATCTCTATTTCTTTATTTGTGGCCACCACTAAGCTGATATTAGTCCTCAGACGCGGTGTGGAGGGCAAAACTGTAAGTGATGAACAGATTTCAATTACAGGAAGTTATGTATGCACAATGTCATAAGTTATAGAATTGATAAAGGTCAGCCAAATAGAAATTCTAAATGTTATTGAAATATTTGGACAGGTGTAAATTTAATTTTAATTTATTTATTTTTATGGTATTTTAATGTTTATCATTATTATTGATAATGAGTTGAATGCATCTAAAATTGTTTTTTTTTAAAACGTAAAAGTTAAATAAAATATGATATTTTATAATGTTTGTTTGTTTTAGTTTCTTTTAAGTTAGTTTCCTCATTTTTTCCATAATGTTCAACTATGGTTAACTGAAATAGCATATGTGATTTGAAAAAAAATAAATACCGTAGCCACACTGCTGTTTTTGTATCAAATTTGAACAGTCACATTAACTCCTATAATAATCTACCGCCATGGCCTTAGGAAATGATATTACATATCACAATGGCAACTTTTAGTTTTTGAGTTAGAGTTTCTAGATTTGATCCCACTCTACCACAACTCAGTTCCTATTTTTAATGACAAACGGCTCAGGCCAATGAAAAAAGTATAAAATTGAAATATTTCTGTATGTGTTATAAGAACACAAATATTGTGAAATTTGCTCAAATAAATTTAGTTTGTCAACCTACAAAGCCAATGTGTAGAAACGTCTGGCTTTTTACACATGATTCCGGGGTACTGGGAGCAGAGACAAGGATTGTACATAACACTGCTGTGATTGCAAATATAACCTTGATAAATAATGAGCAAGGAAAACAAAACAACACAACCAAGTTAAAAAAAACACTGCTGTGAAATTTAATATTAGGCTTTTTACAAAGACTCTTATCCTACCTAGCTTCTAGCATATATATTGTTATCACTTACCTAACCTTACCTTTAATGATCGCCAAACATGCATATTGTGATCACTATAACATTATCTTTCGTGATCACCATACGTATATATTGTGATCACTAACCTAACCTTGCCTTTCATGATCGCCATACATACATATTGTGATCACTAACCTAACCTTACCTTTCATGATCGCCATATATACATATTGCAATCACTAACCATACTTTAACTTTCATGATCGCCATACATATTCTGATCACTTATCTAACCTTCCTTTCATAATCGCCACACATACATATTGTGACCAATAACTTAACTTTATCTTTCATGATGACCATACATATATATAATATTGTGATCACTTTCATTTACAGACATTTACATCTCCCTCATATACATGAGTTTAATAATGTAAATATACGCAAAGAAGATGTAGTTGCTTTCCTTTTATTTATTTAAAAATAGTTAACTATTTTAAATTACTGAAAATACATTTGATATCCACATTATAAACCTAAATTCAGATTTCGAAAGATGTATCAATAAATTTATTACAAGAATTTAGAAAAATATGTCACTTTCTGCAGTCTTATAAGATAAATGCATGTTCCTGGTGTTTCCCAAGGAAATAGATTGATACTCTTGGCATGATACTTTTATGTGTCATGGTCAGAACTATTTTGTGCTAGTTAATGGTCAGGTGTCCTATTTCTAGATAACATTTCGACATGTGGAACCAGTCACAGTTGCTTTTTCAATGCCAGATTACAGGGAAATGTTGGTTATCGTTATTATCAAACATCATTTTTATGGAAAATTGTTACATAACATTAAAAACTTGAAACATATATCACACTACCATTTCATTAACTAAAATTATTTCCTACCGTTTTATTGGTTTAAATGTTTTAAAGTAAAAAAACATTTCAAATGTAAAAGTCATAAACATTTTTTTCTATTCAAGTAGTTTTTATTTGAATTCTAATAATTTTTGTAAGTATGTAACACCTAACTATATTTTTTATGTTTATTGAAAAGAGAAATATTTGTGTTTTTATCATTTACACAAATATTTCGATTTCATACTATTTCTGTGAGCCTAAGCGGCTCATTATTAGAAATGGGTATCAAATTGTGGTAGAGTGTCGAACCGAGAAACTCAGACTTAAGAGTCCGCGACACTAACCACAGGACCACTCTTTATTTAATAACCGTGGTCTTATCAGCTCCCTTCATGTAATAAATGAATATGATAACACCACCTTAATATGATGCAGTGGCCTATGCACTATTGGGTGAGAAAAATAAGAAAAATATCAGTATTATTTTCAATAAATTAAAAAGTCTAATAAGTACCTTACACACTCAAATATGTTTGAAGACCATTTGGCTGAAGTTAAAACAAGTGACAACATACTCGATCGATTGTAAGTATGACAAATAAGAGTCGGTGGTTGGAGTGCTGGCCTCGGAAACACCATTTAACAAGAGCCGATTTCATAAAATCTCAATACATGAATGTATCAATGCATGTAAGTATCAATATATGTAAATATTTTACTTTATGGTGTCGAGGCATGGGTCCTAAAGGTTAATATCACTAAACGCTTGGAGGCTTTTGAAATGTGGATCCGCCGTAAACGCACTAAACGCTTGGAGGCTTTTGAAATGTGGATGTTGAGAATATCCTGTACTGACATGATTAGTAATGTTGAAATACTGCGTAGAGCAAAAACACAGAGAAAATTGTTCACAACAATCAAGCTTCTTAAATCTTCGTATTTTGATCACATAAGGAGAGGTGAAAAGTGTGCCATCCTACAACTGGTCATATAAAAGGGAAGATTGAGGATCGCAGAGGGGTTGGAAGAAGGCAGCTTTCCTGGCTTCGGAATATTTGAGAGTGGACCGGGACGAGAGGTGTGTAGGAGCTGTATTGTGCTGCCGAGGACAGACAAGGTTTCTCCCAAGTGATCGTCAACGTCGGGGGACACATGTAGAAGAGATGTAAGTATTGAAAAGTCTACTGACATATTGACAATGTAGGTTTGGAAGTGTATTGGAAACAGCAAGCACGCAGTATTGCGAGTTGGGCTTGAGTAACATTCTGATAGAAGTTATTCGATATTCTGGTGTGTTTAATCGTTCATGTCTACCTAAAAATAGGCGTGCCTATGAAATTTAAGGATGTGCCTATGCATATGTTGGATGTTAAAAAAATATTCAGAATATTATGTTATTGATGTGGTGATTATTTAAATTAATTTAGAAAATCTGTGATAATTTTTTTAAAATTGAAATGATGAGATGATTGATTGATTTATCAATATTGTAATGATTTATGATTAATAGGAGGGGGGGTCATTGACATTTTTCCAATGAGAACTTTGTTATATGTATGAATGAATTCCTTGATAATATTTAAATTGATTGGTGATTTTACTACTCTTAACATAATTTTGTTATTTATTTTAGGACGCTATTATTAATATTTTTTGCTGTTTCTCATGTCACACATATTTTTTTATTTCCTTAATTTTTTACTTTTTTATGTATATTTTATATATATATTTTTTACTTTTCTTTTCTGCCTATTTTCCTATTTTCTAATTTTTACATTTACTATATTGTATTATAATGTATACTCACGCACAGATTATGCCTATGAGAGATTATTTGTTTATGTTGTTTATAATATTTTTATTCATTTAAAAAATATATAAAATTAACAAAAAAATTTGAAAAATTTAACAAAAAGAAAAAAAAAAATGAAATAATATCTTTGAGGTTTAAAATAATCAAAACTGAAATTCAATTTCCGAAAATGTGTGAACTTTTAAGAGAATAAATGCACTTTCGCATATCAATATTGCATAACAATTAGTTTTCTGAATGACTCGTAAAAATTAATTCCGTGGAATTGTTTGCATTTTTCCTCACAAGATGGCGCTACGTGTCAAAATTTGACGTTTCAAGGTATTTTAGAGTAAGGTAAAAATTGGTCTGCTGATTGTTACGTTAAAAAACTTTCGTCTTTAGCGCATACGTCATAGTTGTAAAATGAAGTGTACAGATTTTCACGATTATTCGATTTAAATAAAAATTGATAACTCAAAACAAACCATTTTTGTAAAACTCTACCTCGAGGGACCTATTCATTTTACTGAAAACGTGGAAAATTTTATGAAATATTTTGTGAATATATGAGTTACAATTTGTTTTTTCTTCTGTAAAATCACCATCTTTAAAGTTTAAACAGCTTTTCATGTCATCGGCCAGCAGCAGCAAAGGCACGATCGCCAAATTTAGTGCATTGATTGGGAGCTTCTATTACAATTTTATCCAAAGAGATGTAGTAGCTCATTAAGCTTATTCGTCTGAGAAAAGTGTAATTTGTGCGAACTCAAAACCTCTATCATAGGGGTCTACGCGATACTGGGTGCAAATACGTTGAAAGGGAAATCGTTTAAAGGTTTTTAGTCTTTGTTTTGGTATTTTATGTCACTCCCCAAACTCCCTTATTAAAAGTATAATTGAATACAGTAAACCCCCCCCTTAACGTTCAAATAGGTACCGTGTTATCGGAAGATACGTTATAGGATATTATTACAAATATATATATTTTTACATTTTAACTAGCGGGAAGACTGAAATTAGTAATTTAAATAAAAATACAATTTAAAAACATCAACGCTTATGACGTTCCGTCCGATAACGTAGTTCTCAACGTTATAAGGGGGTTTACTGTACATCCTAAGAAACGTCATAAAAATAGTGCCAATAGATGTCATCAATGCATGACATGCGCATGGCCATACCAGATATACTTTTACCTTTTATTACACTTGTTTCGCAGTAAATTTTTTTAATAGCGTTTGTTTCGTAGTTTAAAAATGTCGTCTGCGTGACTTGTGCATTGTAGAAACATCGGATGATGACAGTCGGTGACTTGTTTAGTACGTTAATTAATTCAATCGGTTTTAATTATTTACGTGTGTGAAGTGTTCTTCGATAACTGTTAAGTGTAACTGTGTCCAAAACATTTTCACGATGGAAGAAAAAGATTTTCACAAATTTTCCGCGTCCGAAGAAAGAATAAAACGTTTGGGTTTTAAACCACAAAGGGAATTGGTTTACAATCATTTACTACCTTATGCCGATGAATTGGACGATGAATCGACATTATTGTTTTCTGAAATAAAAACATATTTGGGGAAAAGTGTCTTGCTTAAGGAGATGAGACCAGGTTGCGGGATGTGGACCTCCAGACTGATGAAGTAATTTAAACCACCCTTTTCTACGTTTTATTACATTTATTTCTGATATGATAACGCATAAATACGTCATTATCCATGTAAATCTACCTACACAATTTACGTGGACTTTGTGCAAATAATCGTCCATTTACTACCATATTGTCGCTTTATATATTTATTATGCTCCGTTTCATCGACGACAAACGATCGTTTTGGAATATTAAATCGCAAGCGAAGTGAATTTGCCATTAATAATAAATAATAAAATTCCATTAAAATAATTTCGTTTTGAAATATCATAGTTAGCCATCATTTTTGCTGTCATTGCATCATTGCACTTTGTATTTTTTTTAAATGGCTATTTAAAAATCAAACTTTGTAGCTTTTGCATTAAATTGGGTCATGGTGATGGTTACATTTGGGTTATTTTATTTATGAACAGTAAAAAATGCATTGTCACTGCGGAAGGATATTTATTTACTTAACATTTTTGAACGCTATATATTTTTTTGGCTGAAAGGTGAGGTGGTAACAATGCTGACTCCAGGTTCCAACCAACTGGTTATACGCAGGGCCGTTCAAAGTTGCCCTAGAGCAGTGTTTTCCAACGTGGGGCGCATACAATTTGAATGTCTTGGGGGGGCAACGCGCAAATCGTTGGTATTTGTTACATTGTTGTTGAAAAACACATTTTCTAAAAAAACATATATTGCAACTCTGACTTTTTGAAAAAATGATGGCATCACATTTATATTCGTTTTATTTGTACTCTTCCATATTATTTTTAGTGACAGATAGCAATACTACCTCAACGTAAAAAAAACTTGCGATTATAGTTGGGGTACTTTGCATGTGTGTGATTAACGCGTTCATTCGCTTTTAAGTTTATTAACTTATTTTAATTATAGTTCATTACCACATACAAAAATGAATAGTAAGAATATGAAAAAAAATTGTCAGGATTCAGAAGATTAGTCTCATTTTGGTTTCTCCAGCCAAACCCAAGGATTGCACTAATTTTCTTTAGAGTTGTAATGTAACGTAATTATAAATATTATTTATTCATAAAAATTAAATAAAAATAGTATCAATTGCATGTATGTATTTTTTATTTGAAGTGATTCAATTTTTTTTAGACTTTATTAGGTAAATAAAAAATTAATAGGGGGGGCGTAGAGATTTTTGACTTGTTAAAGTAGGGTATTGTATAAATAAGGTCGGGAAACACTGCCCTAGAGGGCAAACCTAGGAGTAACAGTCGGCATCGGCTGACTGTTATATTCCATACTTGATTAATCCTATATGAACCGTATGGAGCCCGCAAACTGCTTCCGAACTCTTCTGTCAGCAGCCAGCTCCCAAGGAGTCAGGTCCGCGTCCTGAAGTTCAGACAAGAACTCCTGACATTTTGTCAGCAGTAGAGGTCCTGGGCGGCGGGACCTGATGCCTTGTAAAATAGGCAAGCTTGATGGCGGCTCTCAGGAGGCATGCCAAGTGCCTAACCTAAGGGCCAAGGGACTTGCCAGATTAATAGCCTTTTCTTGAAGACAGTTGTGACCATGGGTCGCATTCTTCATAGTGTAAAACTACCGCATGCCTATATTATTCGTAGATATCAAATAAATGTACCTACAAAGTACATATATATTTTGTCTGTGTTTTTTTTTTACATTCGACGACAATATTCCAACGTGTGGGATAGAAAATATTTCCTTGTGTATTGACTTCTTTATCCCGTATTCATAGTTTATTTCAATAGATCATTTTTTTAATTAATGTTTTACTTAGTAAATACCACTATTTCTTAAAATGTACCGTGACACGTGTTTCGATACATTCCGCATCATTTTCAAACACCGTAAACAGTGTTTGAAAATGATGCGGAATGCATCGAAACACGAGTCACGGTACATTTTAAGAAATAGTGGTATTAACTAAGTAAAACTTTAGTTGAAAATGGATAGATTTTACCACAAAGTGAGTGCCGAATCAATTAATGAAATCAATAGATCCTTCTAAGAGGGTTTCACTGTATTGTTATTTTATTTATTATTTATTTATTGACTTGGCGTTTAATTTGTAGAACTCCATTTTAATTTATGTATTAATTTTAAATCAAACACAGATTTTTTGAGTCTACTAAGTTGTATTTTATTAACAAAAAACACATAAAAAATTATATTGTGACAATTGTTTCGCCTTGTTAGGGCATTATCAAACGAATGCGAATTCGTTTGATAATGCCCTAACAAGGCGAAACAATTGTCACAATATAATTTTTTATGTGTTTTTTGTTAATAAAATACAACTTAGTAGACTCAAAAAATCTGTGTTTGATTTAAAATTAATACATAAATTTTATTTATTGTTTCGGCATTCACTTTAGCTACAGATGCTTCAATTTCCGGGTTTGAATTTAAACACGTAGACAAGCGTCTGTAGCCTCCGAAACTAGTTGTTAAACAAAATATATATAATACTCAAGTGGTAATAAACCAATGTCTTTATTTACAAGTTAAATGTTGCTATATTACATAAATTATCTTCTTCTCCATCTAATTCCTCATTACTGAGGGTTGTAACCCTTGTGCAAGCAATGACTCTTCTCCAGTTATGCCTTAACTGCGTTGCACGTAGCGCTCCAACCAGCGAGGTGCCTGTTGCTACCTTAACTTGATCGGTCCATCGTGTGGGGATCTTCCTCTCCCTCGCTTCCCCTCCAGGGTATTGATCACAACCAGGCCATCCTCATTGCCACGCGCAATGTGTCCAAAGAACAGGAGAATCCGTCATGTACAGACATTGGCCATTACACTCGGATGGCTTGACTCTGGCCAATATACATTATATGCACCTAGATAGATGGATCGGCCATGTGATGCGTCAGGAAGGTCTCTTGCATGCCATAATGGAGGGTATGACCGAGGGGACAAACTCTAGGGGCCGCCGAGGAGGATCATATGCAGATTTCAAAAGAGCCGCACAAGGCAGGGAAGAATGGAAGAGAAGAACAGAGGAAATTGCTGCAAACCAATCCCAGGATTGAAACCAGAGAGAGAGAGATAGAAATGACCCTGATAGGATTCTGTAATTTTCAATACATAACTATTTTTTTAGGTACATAAAGCTGTACGGATTGAAATTTTCAAAGGAGGACCATATAAAATTAATCTACTTGGTTTATGAGCTCATTACCATTCCTGATTTGGAGCCGACGAAATTGCACAAATTTTGTACGCTTATGATTTTGCTAACAAAGTAAGTATTTTAATTATTGATAATCACTTTCCCATTCATCAAGACGATAGCATTGAAATAGATTCAAGCTGTTAAATATGAATTAATCTCTGGTATAATTAGTCTTTGTGTCTATGGGCTACTTGCCAGCAAAATTTTGAGTGAAAATCCATTCGAAGAATGAGACATTTTATTTACCTCATATTTTTATGACAAAATTTATGTTCAAGTAGTTTCAAAGTATTTTAAACTAACCGAACCATAAAATATTATTTTGCAACAAAAAAACATTATTTGCTTAAATTACACCGAATTTAAATATAGTTTTTTTTGTTGTTGTTGTAAACATGAACACATATTTGATATTAACACATTTCGGACGGGTGTTTTTACGCCTGCGGACCCGAATGAACTGAAAAAGTACTTTATGGAAAGATATTTTTGGTAGTGTTTAGTTTTTTTAATTTTTTTAAACATCTTACCTTATGTTTTTATTATTTTTTATATGCCTAATTATAATCTTTTATTGGTTTATATTTTACATTTTGCCCTGTATTTTCTTATTTGTGTTTCAGTCTTGTTAACCTTAATCCCATGTCCCAAAATGAGTAATGTAAATTACTCATCGGGAATATTATATGTGTAATATGTTTAAATATATAAATAAATCTTTTAATTCTAGTTTTACATGTATCAGGTATGTGCATGTGTAGAGAGATGAATGCCATCACAAATTTATTTATTGTAATTTTTTTTTTCAGAAAAAAGCACTTACTATCACCGAAAGACGTAACCATACCATGGAGGCCATTATATAATATAGCCACAAGGATATTTTCCAAATCTTCAATTTACCATTTTTCGTAAGTAGACAACATCCTTTTCAAAATCAGCAACATGTAAATAATTTCTTGAATGTTTTCCGCAGATACTTTGAGGCACATTTTATAAACTTTATAAAATGAATTAACTTTGTTTTCACCGCTTTTTTTACTAATACAATTTAACCTGCCGGTTTTTACAGAGTGTGTGGAAGTTTTTGGTGAGAGTATTTTAATGTTTTTGAATTAAAATAAACCCTGATGATGACAAAGTTTTTGTTAAAACCGGTAAGTTAAATTGTATTAATAAAAAAAGTGGTGAAAACAAAGTTAATTAATGTTATAAAACATGTAAATAAGTTTATTTTTACTTTTATTAATGTTGATTAAGGGTTTTATGAATTTAAAAAAATGCTTATGGCATGGCGACATTTACATACTGATATTTTTTCTATATCAGTTATCATATACAGTGGAACCTTTCATAATGAGTATAATTCATTCCAGAATCTTAATTGTTAAAGGAAACATTTTTTGTTTTGATTGGCGCGGCTCACAAGTTAATGTCGTGAAATAGGGGCTCGACCTCTCTGTAACTCATTATGCGAAATGTCGCTCATTAAGGCAGCAACTTTTTGACAGTTTTCTTTCGTTATGTGAATTACACGTTATGAGAGGTTCCACTGTAATGTTTTTTTTTAATTATTGGCTTTTTATGAAACAGCCTACGAGGAACTACCTGACAATCAAATTAAATTTCATTAATTGATTCGGCAGTCACTTTGTGGTCAAATCTATCCATTTTTAATTAATGTTTTACTTAGTAAATACCACTATTTCTTAAAATCTACTGTGACACGTGTTTCGATGCATTCCGCATTATTTTCGATGTTTGAAAATGATGCGGAATGCATCGTAACACGTGTCGCAGTAGATTTTAAGAAATAGTGGTATTTACTTAGTAAAACATTAATTAAAAATTAAATTTCATTATTTTCCGCAATTTCGTCAGTTTCCTGCGGTTTGCTTAACCTTTTTACACGTGATATGTGTTTTTATTGGTTTCCATTACTTGACAGACTCTTTCAAATTTCACATTTGCTGACATTAAAAGATTGCATTTGCATGATTTATTGTTGAATTACCTAGAATTCTGAGCATTGGAGTTTTCGACCCTTTTATTTTTGATGATATCATAGTTTGAGTCATAATTAAGTACAAATAAATAAAAACAAGTCAGCTGTATAATATGATATTATGTAATAACAAGTCTACAGTAAATTTATTATATTGTGAAAGAATATTATTGTGTACTTCAGTATCCATAAATTAGACGACTTTATAACTGAAAATATATGTTGAAAGTTCACTTTTTGCGAAATTTAATCAGTTATATTTCTTTATGAAAAAAAATTAAAATCAAAATATTCAGTTATGTTATGATTTATTGAGATTTCTTAATTTGATGAAGTGTAATGTAATTTATTGATGCACATTAAAAAATAACTGGTTTATTCTGGGAATAAATAAAACTTTGTAGAAAAAAAAATTAATATGAACTCGCTAAGGACGGGTGTTTTTTACAACTGGGAATGCTGGCGATGGGATTTGATAATTATGTACATATAGTTAAGACCTTAACAAAGAGATTGGTATCTTATATTCATAAAAAAAACATTAAATATTTAATTTCTTCTTTTCTGATTTTGAAATGAGGCCGGCGCAGAAGGTAAAAATACCCTTCCCGTCCTTAAGCATCAATCGACCAAACGGCTAGAAATACCTTTCCCGTCCTTAGTGTGTTGAAAAAAAATTTCCAGTCAATTTATATTTCAGTAAATTGGTATTAAAAAAATTACATGCATTTGATAAGCTTTGCTTTATTTAAGAAAATTATGCAGTAATTAAAATAACAATTTTTTGTTTCTTTTTTACATATTTAATACATACTAATGGAACAACGCTTTGTATATTTTTATGCACAGTTACAAAATAAAACGATCTTTTTTACTTTCTACGCAGATGCACAAATATATATCGTCAATCAATAAAAATACCGCTCAAACCTTAACCTTTTAACTGCGTCAACTTTGTTCCTGAGAGACGCCTGTATGTGGCGGTATTTAGCTGTTTTTAAAATGATTACTTTTATCATGTATTTAGTTAAGAAACGATTTATTTTCCTAAACAAAAACGTTCAATGGGATTCATTGTGCCTTTTTGGTACTCTATAATACACTTGTGTCACATTATTCTTGAAATATATCATAATATAAACAAATAAGATCGTAACATAAATAAATCAAAGCACGCATCGTGTGTCACTCTTACCCACTGGCGATGCGTAGCGTCGAGAGTGAGACAGATATGGGGCATGATTATGGCGCGGACTAATTACCGACTGCAAGAAAAATCAGGGATCTGTTATTTTATTTATCCTTGCGATGTTACAAATTATTAGTCATATATTTCAACAGATGTCATAAGGCCAAGGATTGACGTATTATTTTATCCAAAGTTCCACACCATGAAAAAATTCCTCCAAGTTGAACTGAGGTTCGAAACTTGGACCTAAGTGAAAACACAAACGGTTATGTCAGCCGCGTGTGGGGAATGTTTTGTAAAAACACAAACGGTTATGCGAGCCGCGTGGATAGAGTTAATTATTGAGAATAAATAATGTAACTTATTATTTATAAATGAAATGCAGGGCTCTAGGTATTATATAATTTTTGACTGGATACTACCTTTAACTCGCATATAGACTCCATCACACCCATTTTGTATAAAATTGTTTGTTTTATTCTTTTTCTTCTGTAAGTGTCATGTCAGGTCCCCTGACATTGATTATCACTTGAGAGTTATTGTCCTTCTCTTGGGCAGCTCTAAACGGCGCCTCGGTAGTTCTTAGAATTGGCCAAGCATTAAAAGCGCCAAGCTAGGACACAAAATGCTGAACCCTCTTATAGTGGAACGGAAGGTCTGCTGATGACAGTCAACAGTCGGGCTTCTCCTGAGGAGTTTTACGTGGTTTTCTCCCAGCAATGAGCAAATGCTGAGAGAAATAGATATCAATAATGTTTCTTTTAATATATTTAAAAGAAATATTGTTGATGTCTATTTGACCAGTTGATAAAGAAAATTTCTATATAGTTATACTTTTATGACAGTTTATTTGTTTTTTTTTTTAAATATTTTTAGATTACTTAGGTGGAAACTTTTAATTAGAATTGTTATTTTTTTTAAATAATTTATTATAATATGTTATTTTTGTGAAATATTCTGTTGGTTTTCCAATAAAAAAAAAGGTTCCTGACTTCCATATTCTTCTTCATCTTTGATAAGATGTCAAAAAATAATGTGACTATAAACTGTTTATTTCAAAACTACTGTTTTTAACTTGCGGCTTTGCCTTTGCACATTAGCTCAGTGGAATACCCTTAAAACTGGCTTTGTGCAAATGGTGCCTAAATCTAGGCACTTCTGTCCTTAGCACTTTTGGGTGTAGATAAAAGAGATAATCGTCTACCTAGCGTTTCGTCCTGATTTTCCCTTTGCAAAGATTCGTAAGGTTGAGCCGTATTGTTTGCTTGTTGACAACGTATAAAAATTAGGATGTTTAATGTTGTGTAGGGGTAAACGTCGTGACTCTGATGATGAAGAGACAGACTCTGAAACTACACTACCGATCCACCAATTGTTGGAGAGTCTGGGGATCGAGGTGCCGTTCCAACTAGCCGAGTATGCCACCGAGAATGAGTAATAACATCACTTTGTTTATCGGGAGGTGGTTTGGGGTCTATGTCGCTTTTGGGTGTGGACAAAAGGTTGTTGTGTAATTTCGCTGGAAGCGTACTCGGCAATTAATTTATTTGATGTCTTTCCAGATCGCTCGAGGCCACCTATGATCTCCTGATATTCTGTCTCAAGCCGTAAGTATATTATGTATTTGTTTGCTTCAAAATGTATCAAACGTTTGGCCACCTATGATTTGATATTCTGTCTCAAGCCATAGGTATATTATGTATTTCATTGCTTCAAAATGTATCAAACGTTTGGCCACCTATGTTTTGATATTCTGTATCAAGCCATAAGTATATTATGTATTTGTTTGCTTTAAAATGTAACGTTTGGCCACCTACGATCTCCTGATATTCTGTCTCAAGCCATAAGTATACCATGTATTTGTTTGCTTCAAAAAGTATTAAACGTTTCACGGCGAAACATCTTAGACATGCAGCTGTCAAGTAATACACCGCCCGTCATGTTGCATTACATATGCTGCGGACATTTTATTATTATTTTATTAAGGAAGAACCAACAAAGTCTCTATTTTAGAGGATTGTATGCACTTGGAGCGCATTCCGCCAAGCGTTTCTTTAATTTTGGGAATATGTGATAATCACTAGAGGCTAGGTCCGGACTATAGGGTGGGTGGCACTGCCATACTGATGATGAAGTCAAAGAAGAGGTTATTCAATTTCTTAGAGGAATGGCGGCAGAATTTTATGAATTGGGAAAACAAAAGTTGAAGCATTTTGACAGAAACAGCAATTATGTAGAAAAATAAAGTCAATTTTAAGCTTTAAAATGATGTATAAATGTAAAATGCCAAGGTAAAGAATAAAGCTGTATATGTATTTAGAAAAAAAAAGGATCCTTATTTTATGAATGACCCTCGTAATTTATACACAAAAAGACAAACAAGTTTAGTTTGGGCATTAAATTTAATTGTTCACATATTTAAAAAAAGAGATCTGTTCTTGTAACGGTGTTATTGAACTCTCTCTCATCATTTCAAATTTAGAGTAAATACATATGTACAATTGGCAATTTTCCAAATAAAGGCGTTCTTTTGTGACAGAAAAAGTAAATATTTTTTCAAGCGGTTGTTCACAATATCTATCTTGTCATGGAAAAGTTTTTGCACACAAATTTTGAATGTTTCTGTTTTTGCCGGTTGGCTTTTAGTAGTAAATACTGATAGTATTTTATAGGTATGCTTCTTTGACACCTATCTGCTAAACAGCAAAGCAAACGTGACAAGAAATTAGACGTTTTACACGGGTTTTTTGTACATGAAGTTAAAGCTTACCAAAATGGACAAAAATGCTCTTCTTTTTGTCACCAGCCCCTCGGAGAATGCAGATGATAACGTCCAACCAAAATTGTTACTCAATGATTGTTTGTCGTTGTTCACACATTTATATAACATAGGGTTGTTATATTTAATTTTTCCGCCTCCGCCTTTGTCCGCCTCCATGGTGTAATGGTCAGCGTGTTTAGCTACCGTGCTGGAGGTCCCGGGTTCGATTCCCAGGGGGGGAGGTGAAAATAAATATTAGTGATTTAACACTGTAATATTTATTTAATTACCCTGGACTGGTTCCTGAAGCGCAAGAGTGATCACCTTGGCTTCATGTAAGTAATGATCAATATAACACTGCGTCAATTTGATGCAGTGCCCTATGCACCATTAGGTGCGTTATAAATAAATAAAAAATTAATTAATATTAGACTTAAAAATTATATAGATAAATAAGATCACACGCGAAATGCAACTTTGAATCAAAATTCAAATCAATCGTTGAATAACTTAAGATTTAAGATTTTGAAAAAACGTTTTATTTATGTACATTAGTTTTTAGTATATCTATGAAGTTTGTAAATAAATAAAAAAAAACTTCAGACACAGTCTTAAATACTTCAATTTATCAATAATAATCAAAGCACCAATTTTGCGTGGATACCACCAATAATTTTTTTTGTTTTAGATATTTTCCACTGTCGGCAACTCAAGAGATATTGGATGAATTGATGCCCAGGTTCACTCCGTGGAATGGAACAAACGAGGAGACAATCCAAGACCTGCTGGTGTACCTGCCGACTTCACACCCCCCTGAAGATATGGACTATGGATTCAGGCTGTGGATGGATGATCTGATGGACATTTGGAATGTCTGTAACAATGGACCAGCATGGGAATCGGTAATATAATTATAATTTAATTTAATTTATATTTGAAGCACTAACTTTGTGATTTTCCATTTTATAATGAAAATGTAACTTTGTTTTAAAATCACTATAAATATTTTATTATAACTTAAATATAATGTCTACCGGTTTCGAAGCTAACCGCTTCTTTATCAAGACTGATTAATACTAAAACACTATCTACTAAACAATATTCCAAATAATTCCAAAATCGAGTATTTCAAATACTTGAATGTGGGCAGGTTTGAGGAGATGCATGAATGTGGAAGAGATAAAGATTGTTTGCATAGACATATTGGTGTGGCGTTCTATATCCTCTGCCTACCCTTGCGGCATGATGGTTGGTTAGTTATTTAAAATTTTATATCACCACTATGTTTTCTTTACTGTTTCTTCCTTGCTGTTTTACGGGAAAATATACATTATTCCAGGAAATTATGGTGCTGATGGCAAACATGGCATATGCTTCCATTGGCTATGTCGATTGGGAACCCCATATTCCCGTGATGTTCACCAGATTCCTGAGATCTTTCAACTTGCCCGTGTTTTACAAACAGTCTGAGAACAACCCGCAGCCGAATATTGGTAAGATATTTTTTTAACTTCTAAAATATTTATCTAAATGTAAAACTAAGAGTGGCAAGTAGATGAAATGTAAATATAAAAAATAAGTACACCCGTAAGATTCCAAAATGATTTTATGATAGCAAAACGGAACACCGATAAATTCCAACAAAATTACAAATATTTGGGAATCAAATTAATAGCCTCACTGCGGATTAGAGATATTCAAATATTAATTATTATAAAAAGATATTTAAGATATTACAAAACATAGTAAATTCCAAAAAAATAAATGCACATTATATATATCGTAGTCATACAGGAGAAAGTGACCAAGTGCATTGTTTTACAAAAACGTGATCATTGACTATTTGATATCTTACTAGCTTAATATTGCCCTGAAAAATCTCAAAGGGTTTTAAACTTGGAAGCATAATATATTGACTTGTTTAAAATGACTAACTGCATTGGTGTTTATTTTATTGGCAAGCAAAAGTCAGTTAAATGGGCCTCCTGAACATTTTACGTTTTGGTAGTTGGTCACTTTCTCCTGTACGACTACGGTATATAAGATATTAGAAAAAAAAACAACATAATCCTCAATTCTTCTTTTTCTTCTGCTTGGTGTAGGCCTTGTGGCCTGTTTTTAAGAGGGATTAGCTTCCTGCGATGTCGATTTCCAGTATATTTTTTATCGCAGTCTCTACAAGAAATTTCATACGCACCTGAGTAATTTCATATGAGTAATTTTTACCCGAATTTTACTGAATATTTTTCTTTCAGACATCTGTGGTATGGCTCTGTGGATTGTGTCTGTACTCGGCCCAAACAGCTCTGCCCAGAAGTACCTGGATAATTTTATGACAACCGTTGTGACTTATCTGCACAGCGCTAACACGGGCCGTTGGTCCATCAAACTGAGAGAATTAGTGCGGAAGCTTCCGGATCATTTCGTGCAAAGGTGAATCTCTCAACAAATTATATTATTATTTTTTGAAAATCAACACAGATGAAGAAAAATATGTATGTCTGGATTTATATTCATATAATATGTTCAGATTTGTGAACAATCATTTGGGCACACTCAAAAATGTTGTATGAAATTATCAATTTAAACTAGTAGTGCTTCTGTTCTTAGCTTAAAATTATTATTAATTTTTTTTACAATTTGTACTGAACTTTCGTTCAATTTTTGTATGCAAAAAATATAACAACTTCATGCCGTTTTAAAGTTGTTTGAAAAGTATATTTAACAAATATAAATTATTTATCTCAAGGCAATCACAGTATAGATTGGATTAAATCAACACTTTTTCATTTTCACAACATGCACCATTCAACTAAAAAATAGAGATTTTTATGTTTATTTTTCTTCTTCATATTTATGTTCTACGATTTTGTCCAAAGTTTCTTCGTTAACTTGGCTATTTCTTGTTCTAGGGTTCACAGAGAACGCACAACATACAAGGTGACCTGGGAAACTAAAGTGCCCGAATCACACCATCTGACCGACGCCGATATCACGGCCTTCGTGGAATGCATGTTGAATGTCGCCCTCCAGGCCGTGTTCAGCCGGGCCGGAGTCAACGAAGCCTGTTGCGCCCTGCAGCAGCTGGCCGTGCTGAGGCCTTCTCTCGTGGTCGGCCCGACTATAGAGAAGATGTGGAATACTCTAGACTCGCTGACCGAGCCCCACAAGCTGACCTGCGCGATGCAGTGCGTCGTAGCGGTCGCTCGCCCGCTAGTGAGCGGATTCACCAACGGATACCCGGAAGGGCCCACTCATGTCATTCCGCTGCTGCTGTCTTCTCTACCCGGATTAGACCCCAACGACTTCAAGAAGACGATCGTCACCCTTCATTTTTTATCCGTGTTTTGTACTTTAATCCCGCTCGTTGATTGCAGCGGCGCGTCCGAGTATTGGAAAGACTTGACGGAAGAAGAACACACCGTCTGCGAGGCCACTGCCCAAATAGAAGATTTCGTGTTGCAATATTTCGAGAGAGTTTTCGCTCTCGTGGAATCCAGCTCGATGGAGAGCACCAGAATGGAACAAAAGGACACCGATTCGAGAAAAAACAAACTCGAGTCTACCAGCGAAGGCGCTTTGGCGTCGGCTTCCGTTACAATTCTGATGCAGACGTCCACGAACATTTTCAAAATGGCTCTGAAAAAGTTTTTTTCATTCGTGACGCAGAGAATTTTAGAAATAAACGTGGCCGGAGTGACCGCGGCATCTTTGGGAAGAGCATTCGCCAGAGTCAACGCCAGGGAGACGTATAAAATATTCATCCCGTATCTGTGCGATACGATCACAGATTTACTGGGCGAGGGGGACGAGGTGATCAATGGGGAAACCCTAGACAACGATCTGCTCTTTAATTTGTTACTCTTGTCTCATATGGTGGAGCGGAACGGCGAAGAACTACTCGTTTACATTCCGAGTCTTCTGGCGGTGTTGGATAAGACTCTCAACATTGCCTGCAAAGAGGGGTATATTCTGGCCACCAACACTCTGAACTACATCCTCTCGTCCATGTGCAACATCTACCCGCAGGAGTTCAGGAGCAGTACGGAGGATTACGACAGCGGCGTGAAGAACTTCCTCGCTGTCCGGGAATGGGGCAAGCCGGGAAAGTTGCTCAAGTGCAACATCAAGTGGCACGTGCCCAGCAAGGAGGAGATTGAATGCGTTCAAAGCATCGTCAACAGATACATGCCTAGAGAGCTGCAAAGGTTGAGGGACCATATGGACGGGACACGTTTGATGACCCGAGAAGAGATGCACCGATCTCTCAACACGGTCAAGGCCCTCTTCTCGGCGAACCCTGTTTTGCCACCTCTTGAAGATGAGCGGCTTGTGGTGTAAGCGATTTGTATTTTACTTATTGTAATCAAAATATGTGTATATTTCTTCTTCTAACCTTTATACATATAATATAACACCCAATGGTGCATGATATCAGATAACATAAAACAAATATATAAACTGTTTAGCTTCAAATCAAACCCTTACCCGCACCCCAATGGTGCATAGGGCACTGCATCATATAAACGCAGTGTTATCTTGATCGTTGACACATGAAGGAAAGGTGATCAGCCCCCCACTTCGGTACCAGTCCAGGGTAATATTGAATAAATATTTGAGTGAAAATATCACCTTTATTTATTTGACCCCCCCCCTGGGAATCGAACCCGGGACCTCCAGAACGGTAGCCGAAAGTGCTGACCTTTACACTACGGAGGCGGACAAACTGTTTAGCTTAGTGGATAGAAAACCTGATCAAAAATTGGAGTCCTGAAACGGCCAGTTATAATTTAATTGTATTGATTTATATTGGCATAAAGATATTCTCTTAGGTTATATAATACACATTCTTTGATGGTTGATATATTTCAGAATGGATTCCAAGTTACCAGCCTTCAACTTTAAAATAACCACCGGTATCCACGGTAGCGTGACAATGCCGGACGGGAGTAACGTGAGGAAGGCAGTGGCGAGCGTGATTCACGAGTTGCAGAAACAACTATTAGATTCCAATGAAGATGATACCAAGAATCTATGTTCTATTATTGCAGTAAGAGATACTCTATTTTATCATAATGCTTTATGCCAGAGATGGCGAACCTTTTTGAGTCTAAGTGCCAAAAAAAAATAAAATTAGTATGTCGCGTGCCTCATGCCATGGAAAAAAAATGCATCAAATGTTTGTGTTACTTCAGATTTTTTGATAAACAAAGCATTCATACATGGATAAAAAATTAACTACAGTAGAATCACGATATAACAAAATCCATAGGACCAAAAAATATTTTTTCGTAATAACAAATTTCCACATATAACGAAATAAATTTTAAAAATCATACTAGGTATATATATATATATACAACATTTTGAGTGTGTCCAAATACTTGTTTACAAAATCTGTGTTGTCTCCAAATACAGGAGTTATTTTCATATTATTTTTTGACATCTCATCAAAGATGAAGAAGAATATGGAAGTCTGGGCATTTACGGGGCTGACGACCGTTATGACGATCGTCAGCCCCGTAAATATCACTTAAACCAGTCTATGGGCTGGTTTGAGTGATCACTTTACACACGTGTAACGTTCACTAATTGTTGTCAATAATGGGTAGAATAGGTGAACGTTACACGTGTGTATAGTGATCACTTAAACCAGCCTATGACGGTCGTCAGCCCCGTAAATGCCCAGACTTCCATATTTTTCTTCATCTTTGATGAGATGCCAAAAAAAAAAAATAGGTTTGTATATGTTACGCGCCGTCGCAATGTTGCGTTTCACCAGATTGTCGCGCACACAAACTTCTCGTTGAATCAGTTGTGAGCATATTTTTGTTTCCAGATTTGGGACCAGATCGTCGCGCACACCAACTTCTCCTCGTCGCAGTTTGAGGCGCACCTGAAGGCCTTTGCGGCGGTGAAGCGCACGCTGGAGGACCGGCTGGCGGGGCGCCCGGCGCACCCGCGCGCGCTGCTCGCGGACCGCGCGCTGCTGCAGCAGGAGTTCCGCGCGCAGACCGGCGGCAGCCTCACGCGGGCCCACGCCGACGTCATGCGCGACCTGGTCACTCTGTCCACCAGCATATACAGCGCCGTGAGTGAATAATTAAATTTTTTATTTTTTTTTTAAAAAGAAATATTCATGTTTTTATTATTTACACAGATATTTCAAATCTAAAAGTCATAATCATTTTATTCCATTCAAGAATTTTTTATTTGAAATCTAGAATTTATCTGAGAAATATTTGTGTTTTTATTATTTACACAAATATAATTTATTATTAGATTAAAACCAATATTTTTAGCTTTTTCCACTTTTTTTTATTTGACCAGCGACCGGGTTTCGTCGTTACCGACATCATCAGACTGGTCTCCAGCCTGATGATGTTGGTAACTACGAAACCCGGTCGCTGGTCAAATAAAAAAAGTGGAAAAAGCTAAAAATATTGGTTTTAATCTAATAATAAATTAAAAATGCAATTCCATCACGAAGTGTCAGTGGATAATATAAAAAAAAAAAAAATTACACAAATATTTCAATTTCATACTATTTCTGTGGACCTAAGACGCTCATTATTACAAATATGAAGGTATCAAATTGTGGTAGAGTGGGTTCGAACCGAGAAACTCTGACTTAAGAGTCCGCGACACTAACCACGGGACTTTAACCCGACACACTAATGTACTGATCATACAAAAATTACACAGCATAACAAGCAGGGTACCAAAAGACTCCAGTTCATCTTCTCTGTCCTCCTCACTCCTGGATATATGTCTCTTCCTCATCTGTTCCTGTTGCTGCTTGCAGCCAGTTTCTTACCCCCACAGTAACTATGTAGTCAGATCATCTCTTTTGGGGTCTTCTGACATCTCTTTTGTTTCCTAAGGTCTTCTTCGTAAAATTCTCGGGGTCTATCTTGTGGGGTCCTGTCTTGGAATATGTCCTGCCCATTGCCATTTCAGTTTTGCCACGTGATCCATGATATCCTATACTTAGGTTCTTTTCCTGGTCTCCATCTTAACCTTCCAAGGTCTCCATCTTAACGCACTTCGGGCGGGTGTTTTTTAATGCCAGGATCGCTGGCGATGGGATTTGATAATATGTACATATAGTTAAGACCTTAACTAAGAGATTCGTACATCAAACATATTCATATAAAAACATTATTATGTAATTCCTTCAGTTTTAACGTTGAAATGAGGCCGTTACAGAAGATAAAAACACCCTTCCCGTCCTTAAGCATCAATCAACCGAACGGGTAGAAAAACCTCTCCAGTCCATAGTGTGTTAAAAAAATCATATAATTTTTTTACCCAGTTCATATTTGTACTGAAATGTGTTAGTCTCCTGTGATGTTGATTCCCAGCTGTCAATCTATCTTTTTGGTGGTCTGCCCGTGAGTCGTCTACCTTGGGGTTGGCCGTGCAGTGCAATGTGCATGTGCATAATTGTTAGCATTAGAGAATTGATCGCAATGTCTGTCTCAGGTGAGGATCCGAGCGCAGGCCCGCCTGAACTGGATGATATCACACTTCACATACTCGTACGTGTGCATCGTGCCCCAGCTGGCGGAATGCCTGGCGGCCGATCCCGTGGCCGAGCACGACAAGCTCAAGGGGGCGCTCTACTGCCTGCTGGGGCCCAAGCAGACCCCCCTGGTCACGCGGCACGACTGGACCGTGCCCGCCGCGCTCTGGCCAGCCATAGTCAACTCCAAGCCCAGCGAGAAGAAGAGCGTCATCAGGTAATAACCCAGCGAGAAACAGAGCGCCATCGGGTAAAAACCGCTTCTTGGGAAACTGCAAACCCAGTGAGAAACTGAGCGTCATCGGGTAAAAACCACTTTTTGGGAAATACAAACTCAGCAAGAAACTGAGTGTCATCGGGTAAAAACTGCTCATCGGGAAACTGCAAACCCAGTGAGGAACTGCGCGTCATCGGGTAAAAACCACATCTTGAGATACTGCAAACCCAGCGAGAAGAACAGCGTCATCGGTTAAAAACCACCTGGAAAACTTGTCCTTAGCATAACTGATATTAGTGCACCATTCATTCTGTTCCCTGCATTAACTCTCTTTAATATATCGTTGTCAATCTTTCCATCTCTAGGAAAAAATGCTTTTCCATTTATTAGTATTTTACATCCAGAACTACATTAATCTCTTTCGAAAACCATGACTTTGGATTTGTAAACATTTATCAGCCATTCACTTTCCTTGCACACATTATGCATCTTTTTCACCAACGCTTGCAAGTCTCTGCTATCGGCAAGAAGCCCAGAAATGGCAAAAGACATTAAAATTGATAATTTTAGCTCCAATATTAAAATATTACTATGTAATATTTGAATCGGCAAAGTTATCTGCCGCACCTGTAGAATCTCATTTTTTAAAAATAAAATTACAAATAAGCAAACAAAAAATAAAAAATCCCCTCAAATTCCAGGCTTTTGGACCGCATCGTCAACTCTGTCGAGTTGCATTTCCCCACAATCACAATATACCCCAAGTGGTCTCAGACCTGCTTGGATAGAGCCAAGGATTTATTGTCCGAAGCCGATTTGAACGATCCGGATTTTACGATGCTGGTTGCGGAAGCGGACGAGACCTTGAAGAAGATCGGAGAAGAAAATGCCGACTTGTATAAAAATCTGGTGGACGCCTTGGTTGAAGGTGCCGGGTCTACCCTATTGTGAGTTGAAATTTTGTCATTGTTATTAATGCTGTAAACGGAGAATAAATATAGAACACATATAGAGAATATTTGGGACCAAATTCTTTGAAATTTCAATTTACACAATCATTAAAAATAACAAGAGTATGTATTCAAAGAGTAACAAATATTATATCTAGTATCCAAGAGTATTCTTGCTTATTTTCAATGTTGATGTTCGATTTTGCCGATTATTTTTTGCTAATGTACACGCATTCAATTTTAGTTTCTAATGTGGATGTTAATTTTGAATAAATAAATTAGATTGAACAAAGTTATGACATAATGTATCGCGCACTCCTTTCAAGAACGTCATAAATCAAAATACTTGATTTTTCAGAACGTTTTTAAAGTTTAAAAATATAATACAATGTATTAAAAATAAATATCAAACCACTTTTTGAACTTTTTACTGTGCAACAGATTTTTTTAGATAAAATCTGAAGGTTTTTTCTACATTTGAAAAATATTTAGTATTTAAAAAAAAAAAAAATAAACAATACATTTTATTCAAAATGCAAAAACAACACTTTCTGCCCTGTAGCGGGTAAATATTAAGTTTAAAATATGCCTCTTTTGCTGGGATATAGTACATTTTCTGGGCATTCCGAAAACACGCACAACTGAAAATTGTCAATTTTAGATTTATGACGTTCTTGAAAGGAGTGAGCGATATGTTTGAAGCAATGAGTTTGTGATTTTTCATTTTGTAATTAAAATATAACTTTGTTTTAAAATCACTATAAAAAATATTTATATTGATTTTTAAACAAAGTTATATTTTAATTATAAAAATTATCACAAATCACAATGGCCAGCAATATGAAAGAATGAACTTGCGTTTTTCCCTGAATGTTTGTCAAATTCAAACTCAAATCTCAAAGATGTTCACTTATTTATTATATTCTCGCATGCATCATAGATCCACGTGTAAAGGATTTTATTTACCTACTAGTTTGTCATTATGGTTGTCATATTATGTTAATAATGTTTATCAATATGTTCCTCTCCGTAGTGTATTGATCAGCACGTTTTCAAATTAATAAAATTCGTTTTAAAATGCCATAACAAGGCGAAACAATTGTAACAAAATTTATTTTTATGTGCTTTTTAACCTTTTAACCGCGTCAACTTTGTACCTGAGAGACGCCCGTACGCGGCGGTATTTCACCGTTTTTAAAATGATTACTTTTATCATGTATTTAGTTAAGAAACGATTTATTTTCCTGAACAAAAACGTTCCATGGGATTCATTGTGCCTTTTTGGTACTCTATAAAACACTTGTGTCGCATTATTCTTGAAATATATCGTAATATAAACAAATAAGATCGTAACATAAATAAATCAAAGCACGCATCGTGTGTCACTCTTACCCACTGGCGATGCGTAGCGTCGAGAGTGAGATAGATATAGGGCATGATAATGGCGCGGACTAATTACCGACCGCAAGAAAAATCAGGGATCTGTTCTTTTATTTATCCTTGTGATGTTACAAATTATTAGTCAGATATTTCAACAGATGTCATAAGGCCAAGGATTGACGTATTATTTTATCCAAAGTTCCACACCATGAAAAAATCCCTCCAAGTTGAACTGAGGTTCGCAACTTGGAGCAATGTAAGAACACATACGGTTATGTCAGCCGCGTATGGGACATGTTTTATGAAAACACATACGGTTATGCGAGCCGCGTGGATCCGGTTAACAATAAAATACAATTTAGGTTTAAAAAAATCAGTTTTTGATATTAATATTTAAAATATAAATTAAAATGGAGTCCTACAAATTAAAAGCAATATCTATAAATAAGCTATTTTGTATGTTAAAAGCTTAGGTAACTTTGTGGTGGTAATAAAACACTCTCCTTATCATCCATTGTTTACTTTGTGTAATACCGATCAATAAAAACTCACCCATCATAAATAACCAAATAAATTTAATTTTGAGTCCACTTTTAAAAATATTCCCATTGTGATTCGTTTGTCTTCTTTCTCTCTTTCAAAATTTTATTTTTATACAAATCGCTCACTCCATTCAACAACGTCATAAATGTATCAAAAAACTAGATTTTTCAGATCGTTTTTAAAGTTTAAAAATATAACAAAATGTATTAAAATTAAATATCAAGCCACTTATTGAACTTTTTACTGTGCAACAGATCTTTTTAGGTAAAACCTGAATGTTTTTTCTACATTTGAAAAATATTTAGTTTATGTAAAAAAATAATTAAACAATAGCGGGTAAATATTAAGTAAAAAATATGCCGCTTTTGCTGGGATATAGTACATTTTCTGGGCATTCCGAAAACATGCACAACTGAAAATTGACGATTTTTGATGTATGACGTTGTTGAAAGGAGTGAGCGAAATGTCAAATCGTAATAATTTAATTTTAACGACCTGACGATGGATTGATTTTCCGAAACTAGTAGTCACAAATATGTGTTAATAAAAGTGGTATTACACAAAGTAAACAATGGATGATAAGGAGAGTGTTTTCTATACATAAGATATTATTTATTATTTATTAAAGTGATATTTTGCATAAAGTTAGTTTTAATTCTGCGCGAAACGCTTCCAAAGTCAATATGTTATTACTTTTGGTTGCAGGCACTGGCGACATTCGATGATGTGCTTGGCCTTCCTACCGAGCTTGATGCATTTAGACATAAAATATTCGACCAACACCGTCAAGCTCGTGATGCAGAGTCTCATCCACGACTCCATCCTCGTCAGGAAGATGGCCATCAAGCTGATCTCCCCGGTCCTCAAGCAGAGGAAGAAGAAACACAAGAAGGTCGAGGTGGACCCGTACGAAATGGCCGGAGTCGCCAAGCCGGAAGGGAAACCCAAGCCGGGTTTGTCTATTATTACTCTCTCTTATACCCGGAAGTCATCTCTCCTATTAAAGAACATTTTGAGTGTGTCCGAATACAACTAACTAACTATCACGCCGCTTCTCCGCAGGGGTAGGCAGAGAGGATGGAATGCCATACTCTTCTGTCCTGACATAGACTCCTCGCGCTTCCTTGACATCCATACATCTATTCATACATGCCCTCCGATTACGCAAACTTTTGACACCACTAGATTTTAGGTTCTGATTGATCTGATCGTGCCGAGTCTTTTTTGGCCGTCCTCGTTCTATTCTCTCACTTTCGCCACATATATTTTTTTAGTCTTTCTCTCGTTATCCATTCGCTCCACATGAACATACCACCTTAAAGAACTCTTCTTAATCTTTAAAAAAATAATTGTTGCATTTAACAGTATATTATAATTACAAATACATTTTTAAAATTATTTTATTAATCCAAAAAAAAGATCCCACAAAGGCACGGCCTGTGTGTGGGTATACATTTTATTTAGTTATAATAAAGGGCACTAAAAAAAATACAATAGATATCAGAAATATAAATAGATTAAATGTGCTAATATAAACTAAAAATATTTGATTTTAACAGAAAACAAAAAGTTTCTTTTTACAACCAAATTTCTATTCTTTATAAATATATATTTAACTTGTACCGTAGAACTGGGCTACTTGAACTTCGATGTATTACTTGAGCCTAGTACAAAAAAAATATTTAGATCTGTATTTGGTCTACAATAATGAACGTATGGACATGATGCATTGTTTTCCTGACAGGTGACACTTATTGTCACGATACATTCATAATTGTAGACCAAATACAGATTTATTTATTTTTTGTACTGGGCTCAAGTAACACATCAATGTTCAAGTAGCACTGTTCTACGGTACTCTTATTTGTTTCTATAAGTTTGTTCTCATCTAATTGATGAAAAACATTGCAACAATTTGTATTGCGCTGTATTTCATTTCTTGTAATGTGTTTGTCATTGTTTGAGAATCATTAATACATAAATAAATTAATTAATGTACTAAATGAGTTATAAGTTTAAATTATCCCTTGTTCTGCCAAATTTTATTATTATTTT
Source organism: Brachycentrus maculatus (assembly GCF_059751285.1). Classification (NCBI taxonomy): domain Eukaryota; kingdom Metazoa; phylum Arthropoda; class Insecta; order Trichoptera; family Brachycentridae; genus Brachycentrus; species Brachycentrus maculatus. Next base: position 53,900 of record NW_028281400.1, on the reverse strand, counting down.
TTCCTTTATACAGGAATCAGACCGGACAATGATTGGTTGCAGTTTGATATTGATAAGCAGTTCACGGAAGAGTCATGGGATAACACACCGTATATTCACCAAGACTGTTACGGATACTATCGCTGGCCCCAACCTTTCAAGGTATCCTTGCATTTTTTTCTTGACCATCATTCATTTATTCATTTATTCATTTATTCATTTATAGTCCTACGTGGTGTAATGGTTAGCGTATTGACTGGTCCTGCGTTTGCGCGGAAATTTTAACTGACCATTAAGGACCGGTCCCGCGTTATCGCGGGTTTATAAGTAGTCAAACTCAATGACATCTATTGAGTAAATGAAGACATTTGTTTATTCGAAAATAAATTCTCGCTTATTAAAAAGGTTCGTGTCATGGCTAAGAGCTGATTTCATGAGCGTTTGTACCTCATTTTTAATATTTTATGACTATGAAATTTTTCGCATCTACCAGTAGAAAATGTAGATGGTTTTGCCTCTCTGTTTATTACATATGAATTTTTGTACAAAATTGCCGATGCGTGCAGTTATAGGCGTATATCTCATACATTTACATGCGGTCATTAAGGTGTTAACTACCATGCCGGAGGTTCTGGGTTCGATTCTCAGGGGGGGGGGGGGGGGGGTGAAAATAAAAATTCGTGATCGTTTGCACTGAAACATTTATTTAATATTACTCTAGACTGGTCCTTGAAGCGCACGAGTGATCGCCTTGCCTTCATGTAAGTAACGATCAAGATAACACTGCGTATATACGATGCAGTGCCCTATGCACCATTGGATGCGAATAAGGGTTAGAAGATCATTAATTTAATCTCTCTCTCTAACCCTTGATCCGCACCCAATGGTGCATGGGGCACTGCATCGTATTGACGCAATGTTATCTTGATCGTTAATTATATGAAGGCGCTTCAGGGACCAGTCCAGAGTAATATAAAATAAATATTAGAGAGTAAATTCGCTAATATTTATTCTCACCCCCCCTGGGAATCGAACCTGGGACCTCCAGCACGGTAGCTAAACACGCTGACCATTACACCACAGAGGCAGACTGACATTTACACATCTCTTTAGATTTGATTGATTCGGGATTTGATTATTCTAAAGAATTTTCGCAAAATTTACAATGTTTGTGATATTTTCTTTCAGATGTATGCGCCGCCCTCCGAGCAGCCGGATTTCGAAGGTCCCGACAGCTCTGAAGAGACTGACAGAGAAATATTTATCTTCTTCAGCAATAAAGACAACGCGGACAAATTAATGAAGTATTTCTCAATGGAAGATAAGAAGGGAAAAGACAAGTTTAACCTGTACAGATATTCAATGTTTAAGGTAATAAGTGTGTCCGAATAGAGTGTCGAAATGGTATGTTCACAAATCTGGACTTCAGATTTGTGAACACACTATTTGGACAGGCCCAAAATGTTATAAACAAATTAACTTTTCTTGAATGTTTTTCGCATATGCTTTGTGGCACATTTTATAAACAACTCCGTTTTAACCACTTTTTTTTATTATTAGTACACTTTAACCTACCGGTTTCGACAAGAATCTTTTCATCATCAGGGTTTATTAAATTCTAAAACATAAAAAACATTAAAATATAATAAACTATTTAATAAAAAGTGGTTAAAACAAAGTTGTTTTATTTTATAAAGTTTAACAAATTGACTGGCCAAATTATAAGTCATAATAAATATTGAAAATGATTTTTCCTAGCGTTTCTCAGGTATGTGAATAAAATCCAGGATTTAGACTTCACATACAAATGAAAGAGTTTCTGCTTAGTAAAAGCTTTCCTCATCCCACCATAAATATCTTAAGTAAACTCTCGCATACTGTATTTCGAATTTGATGAATACAGAATAAAATAACAACTGTGTAATTTTTTCCACGTGAATTTTACTAGACCGGCAAATGGGTTTCGTCGTAATCGACATCATCAGACCACTCTGATGATGTCAGTTACGACGAAACCCGCTTACTGGTCAAATAAAATTCACATGGAAAAAGTTGCATAGTTGTTATTTTATTCAATAAAATGCAGTTCCACCAAGAAATGTCAGTACAAAACTTAAATTTGATTAATATATCTAGAAGTTTCAAGAATTTGAGTAGTGTGGTTGTCAATCACTGGTAGAATTGGTGAATGTTAAACATGCGTGTAAAGTGATCACTTAAACTGGCCTATTTTGGTCGTAAGCCCTGTAAATTCCCAGACTTCCATATTTTTCTTCATCTACAGCAGGGGTTCCCAATCTTTTTCAGCCCGCGGCGCACTTACAAGTTTAGTATTTTGTCACGGCCCCCTACTTTAGTAAGCTACTTGGAAAAGACAATGTGACTGTATATGCATAAACATATATTATAGTCGAAAGAAAGTAGGTACCTACAATAATAGTAGTAGGGTAGAAAGATGCTAGCTCTCAAAAAAGAAATTGTTGCTATATAGGTACCCGAGAATATTTGTGGTTTCGGATAATGATAGAGGATCGACTCACGACGCCCCTCTTTACTTTCTACGGCGCACACTTTGGGAACCCCTGATCTACAGTGAGATAATCTATGGTCAAAATTAATGTAAAATATTTTCATGTTTACATTATGTTTCCAGAGGTTATTCCGATTGTACGGCGACGGCTTCCTACCCGTATACCTGGAGTACCTGCGCCGCATGGTGTCCGACAAGCAGGAGGCCGTGCAGCGCTCCGGGGCCGAGCTCTTGGCCGGCATCCTCAAGGGCACCAAGCACTGGCCCTTCCGCAAGGCGGAGGCCCTCCGCCTGCAGATGGAGCCCGTCATACAGGACGCCCTGGACAACATGACCGCCGAGAACATCTCTGACTGGGGTAACTAATTACTTGCAGCCTCTTCTTCGAATAATGTGCCGGCTTGTGGTTCGGTGGTTAGTGTCGCGGACTCTTAAGTCGGAGTTTCTCGGTTCGAACCCGCTCTACCATAATTTGATACCTGTTTCTAATAATGGTAACCACTTAGGCTCACAGAAGTAGTATTAAATTGAAATATTTGTGTAAATAATAAAAACACAAATATTTCTCATTTTAAATAAATAAAAAATTTTTTTATCCGCACCCCAATAGAGATAAAATTTAATTTTTTTCCCATTGCTCCATCTACATTTCACTCCCAAATGTTTATTTAAAAAAATCGTCTTCTTCAAACCCTTATCCGCACCCGGTGGTGCATAGTGCACTGCATCATATAAACACAGTGTTATCTTAATCGTTGACACTTGAAGGAAAGGTGATCAGCCCTCCGCTTCAGGTACTATTTATAGGTCCAGGATAATATTTTATGAATATAAGAGTGAAAACATCGCTTATATTTATTTGACCCCCCCCCTGGGAATCGAACCCGGGACCTCCAGAAAAGTAGCCGAGCGTGCTGACCATTACACTACGGAGGCGGACACAGTTATTGAATACAGTGCACTTTATTATTATTTACGACTCGCTCCCGTCTGTGGCGTGTGGTGTGTGGTGTGTGGTGTGATCAAGTGGCCCCCTCTTGCAGGCATCTGCTTCGGGACGGCGCTGGAGCGCATGGACCCGTCGCGGCTGGCGTGGGTGGTGCGCGCGCTGCAGGGCGGCTGGGAGCGCGGCGCGGGCGGACTGGGCGCGCTGTTCGGGCGTCTGTACGCGCTGCAGGCCGCCGTGGCGCAGCACCCGTGGCGCGGCGCCCGCAACGCGCGCCGCCTGCTGGCCGCGCTGCGCGACCAGCGCATGCTCGGACACCCCTACCAGCTCATCCGGGACAGGGTGGCCAGGTGGGGAAGGAAACAATGCTTGCTAGTAACTCCCTCAGGAGTCGTTCTAATACAACGCGATTACGCAATCATCGTGGGAATCAACGACGCACATTGGCGATAATTGGGTGTCCTAATAGATAGCCGCGTGACTCCTTGTTCGCACTATGTCATTCCTTCAATTTCATTTTCAATTTCAATTTATTTTATTTATAGATAATATACACATTATAAACTTAAATTTTAATAGTATACATTAACAAAAATAGAAAAATAAGCAAGAATACTATTGCTAAAGGTGTAGAAGAATCCAACTTCGGAAAACTCCTTCAGACGCATGGAACAGATCAATATCCAATGAGATATTGTTCAACATAGCGGTAGCTCTTCCTACAGGCATAACCATCGGCAGGTTGGTCCTGTGTATAGGAATGTGATGTCATCCCTGATGATGCGATGCGATTATTGTGCGAATCTCAATTAGGTCACCTATTCGACATCAATATGTTTGATCACGCGTTCGTACAAACTTAGTTCGCATTAATAGATTATCGAATATTTTCATCGCGCAACCACATTGCGAAGCCAATTAGGACACTTTTTCGAGATCTTTATGTTTATCGCAGATTAAAATCAGCGAGAACGCGCGACGATTGTGTTATCGCTTTGTATTAGGACAACGCCTTAGACGAATGTGTGGAAAATCATTTGTATGATAGAATGACTCACTTTCGATAGTTTTTTATGAGACCCCAAAAAACATTGTATAGATCGATATCGGGTTTTTGGCGGCAGACTGTCCAAATATAACTAGAGTCGGGGTTGATATAAAGACCGCCCGACAACAATGTGTTATTATTTAAAATATAAACTGTAAAAACCTATTGTTCAAAGAAGTCCATATTTTTTTTCTGAACAGTTCTTTCTCAAAAGTACACTTTTTATGATGCTTGCAAGGAAATTGACGCTATAACCAAGATGAACAATCATGATAAAACGATGATAAAACCGGGTTTTTGATACATACAGTTTTTCAAACGCTAATACATACAGACTTGTCTGACTTGCTAAAGAGTGACACAATATCCGAGTCGAGGTAACAGCCGAGGCCGTTATAACCGATCGACCCTTTATATTGAATTTTAACAATTTATTTTTTGTCGATAGCTTGTTGGCGAATCTCTTCGAGGCTGACATAACATTCCCCGGAGGTACACAAACCATTGCCCTCAATGTTAATGAGTTGATGGAGGAAATTTCTCCAGTGATAGAAATTCTGCTCACTGAAGGAATGAAGGATGCTAGTAGCTCCAATAATCAAAGGTAATTATAATTTACTTCCGCAAATCTTAAGTGCTAGATATTTATCAGTCTTTTTCATTTTAAACTCTTATCCGCATGATGCATAGGGCACTGCATCATATAAACGCAGTGTTATTTTGATCGTCAACACATGAAGGAAAGGTGATCGGAGGGCTTCAGGGACCAGTCCAGGGTAATATTGAATAAATGTTGAAGTGGAAAATAACTTATATTTATTTGACCCCCCCCCTGAGAATCGAACGCAGGACCTCCACGTTTCCCGGAGTTTTTCATTTTCGTTTCAGTTTCTCCAAGGCCCCGGGTTCAATTCCTAGGGTGGGGTCGAATAAATAAGTGATTTTTCACTCTAATATTTATTCAATATTACCTTGGACTGGTACCTGAAGCGGAGGGCTGATCACCTTTCCTTTGTGTGTGAACGATCTAGATAACACTGCGTTTATATGATGCAGTGCCCTATGCACCAACGGGTGCGGATGAGGGTTTGAAGAAGAAGAAGAACAAAATATTCTTAAAATCTGTGCTCATGTCTCTGTTAGTGCCTTGCACCGAATAATTTATTTGCACAATTTTGAAAAAGTGAACCAAAAGATAATTTTGTCCGAAATATGAATCAATATCAACTTTTCTACATTGATATATTGAATGATAGTGTTTTTTTTCCCTCCACCAACAGTAATAATAAAGACGTGGTTGTAGATGTCGTAAATTTAATCAACCCAAAGCCAGACTCTTCCAAGTCATTCCTCACGGACGATATGAGGGCCGTCATACAAAACACGGTAGCGAAAACTGGGATCCAAAAGGGGTCTATCAACATGGCAGCGCTAGGTGAAATCATGAAGGATTTGAAGAACTCCAATCTTCTTAATGCGGACGTATTGAAAGTAAGTTTATTTCAAGTTCATTATATTCATATCATTCCAAATTGTGAATAAATAATGTCCAGGATGATAGATTTATAAAAATTCTATTTTGTATATTAAAAACATTATTTCAAAAAATAAATTAAAAATACTTCAATTTCATACTATTTCTGTGAACCTAAGCGGCTCATTGTTTGAGATAGGTATCAAATTGCGGTAGAGTGGGTTCGAACTGAGAAACTCTGAATCAAAAGTCCGCAACACTAACCACGGGACCACAACCCGATACGTAGTTATCTTTGTGGTATGGTAATATAATACGCTCCTTATCATTCGTCGTTCACTTTGTGAATGATAAATATAAAGTAATTTTTTTCACGAAGTAGTGTTTTTTAAAGTGGTATTACACAAAGTGAATGACGAATAATAAGGAGATTGTTATATTACCATATTACCTCCACACCTGTCATCCCGGTCTATTCTGGAATGTTCCGAAGCCAGGAAAGCTGCCTTCTTCCAACCCCTCTGCGATCCTCAATCTTCCCTTTTATGTCCAGCTGTAGGATGGCATACTTTTCACCTCTCATACTCTCATTTATTTTAGCTTCATGTACAGAAAAGAAATAAGTACATCTTCCAACCAACCAAAAACAGACCAGTGATATTGATCAAAACGTTTGATACCATATATAGCTGTTTGCAATCAGAGGGTAGATAGTACTTGAACATTTAAAAAAACCTAAATTAAAAATTGACATAAAAAAACTTAAATAACAAAAGATGATAATAAGGAGGGCAAAGGAAAATAGTATAAAAAGTAATATCCGAACATTTAAAATTTGTTGCCGACGGATGTTATAGGTCAAATTAAAATATGGAACAAAGGCAAAATAAAGGAATGTGTAAATAAATGATCAAGAGTTAATTTTATGAAAATTGTAAAATAGTTAAATATGTTTAAAATTGTTCTTTAAATAAATATATACAATTATGTTAGTAAAATTAAAAAAAAATCTAATAAAATAACTATTATTAGACATTTAATTTAATTAATAATAATGTTTTTTAAGGAATGTGAAATTGGAAATAATTCTTCGCTTGAAGGCATAATCAGTGGATTTATGGATACTCAACTCAACACAACTGTGGAGCTGCCCGACGATTCACCGATGGATGGCAGCTCAAGCAAAGAACTCGCCTCAGATCCGGAGGGATGCGACGATGATCACCTCAGGATCTTCAAAACAGGTAACAATTTATCATAAGAATTTAGTTACAAGCGTTGACGTACACCGATACATACTCCTTTGAGGGAATATTTTTTGGACGAAATGTACGGCCATAATCTTGAACTGGTTAAATAACCACAGCAGGACTTCTATAATCCGAACCCCCGCTAATCCGAACGCCCACTCATCCCTTAAATACATGCCTAGAACCGGCTGACCAAATGGATATTCCTGTGCCAGAGAAGATGTTTTTACGTATATTGCGGGACATCTTTTTACTTGTCATTTAATAAATTTCAATCAACCAACATATTTGATTTCTTTAAAAAAATATATAAACACATTTAAAATCTGATTTAAAAATATTCTACAGATTCTCTGTACCGTAATCCAAATGCTCCACTAGTCCAAACAGAGGGTACATTTTCGGCATTCGGATTACAGAGATCCTGCTGTTATAATAATAATAATAATTTTGGATGATTTATATAGCGCCATTTTCGTAAAATACTACCTCAAGGGCGCTTAACTAATCGCAGTCGCTAATTTTTGTTTGTCTCGATCATTCTCAGCGGCGAAGTTTGTCATCTGCTCCATATCGCGCAGCCCGTTTGCGGCCCGCGAGGCGTACTACACGCTGGTGCCCGCGGCGTGCGTGCTGGGCTCCAAGGAGGGCGACGAGGAGCTGTGCCGCCTGTGCGGCGCGCTGCTCTCCTCGCTCGCGCACGCGCTGCACCCGCCGCAAGCGCTCGCCGTGGCGCTGCAGACTGTCGAGAAGGTCAATATCCCAATCTCACGGATTTCTCGGAACGTCCCAATATGTTTATGATCTAGCAGGATGATGAAAATATCTTGGGTATACTGGCAAAAAATGAAACTCGAAAATATTAAATTTTGACTTAATGATGCATATTACAAAGTTTTCAACGTTCTTTAAACTGGCAAAATACACTAAGTAGTTTGAAATGTCATATATATATCGCTCACTCCTTTCAACAACATCATATATTGAAAAACTTGATTTTTCAGGAGATCGTTTTTAATGTTTAAGAATATAGTAAAATGTATTAAAAATAAATATCAAGCCACTTATTGAACTTTTTACTGTGCAACAGATCTTTTTAGGTAAAACCTAAAGGTTTTTTTCTCCATTTGAAAAATATTTAGTGTATTTAAAAAAATAATAAAACAATACCTTTTCTTCAAAATGCAAAGACACTTTCTGCCCTGTAGTGGGTAAATAATAAGTTAAAAATATGCCACTTTTGCTGGCATATATGTACTACATTTTCTGGGCACTCCCAAAAACAAACTGAAAATTTACGATTTTTGATATGTGATGTTGCTGAAAGGAGTGAGCGATATGTGGTTTTAAAAGTAAATTCAACTTATCGTTTAGTAGCGGCTATTTTATGCAGGTTCATTTTACCCACGATATATTCATTTTTCAATTATAAGTAAAACACTTGTTGTTTTTTGTATTGTTTTTTGATATCTCAGCATAGATGAAGAAGAATATGGAAATCTGGGCATTTACGCGGCTTGCGACCGTCATAGGCTAGTTTAAGTGATCACTTTACACACTAGTCGAAAAGTTGGTCCCGTCTTCCTCGTTAAAACCGAGTTCGACTGTATATGATGTAAAATTAAGTGTTAACACACTAAGGACGAGAAAGGTATTTCTACCCGTCCGGTCGATTGATGCTTAAGGACGGGAAGGGTATTTTTACCTCCTGCGCTGGCCTCATTTCAAGTTCAGAAAAGAAAGAATTATTTAATGTTTTTACATAAACATTATGTACCAATCTCTTTGTTAAGGTCTTAACTATGTGTACACAATTATCGAATCCTGTTGTTAGCGGTCCGCAAGCGTAAAAATACAATGTGTTAACCCTAAGCACTCAAATGTCGCCGTAGGAGCGGCATGCCTGGGTTTGCCGTATTCAAGTGCCGCTGCTATGGCGCCAAGAAAATACAGTCCTAATACTCAATATTTTTAATATATGGTTATTTTCTTGTCAATATAATCAAACCAGAATCAAAAAAGTACGATTAAATATAATAAGTCTCAGAATTCAATTGAGTTGGCGTATGCACATACCAAATAACTTTCGAGTGCAAAGGGTTAGTAATATAATGGCTTAAGGTGGAGACTGACCGGAGCATTTCGTCGTAACATCGCTCACGGCGAGCGCTTTGACTATGGATGGAGCACTCGGCTCGCTGCACTGACTATGTATACGAATGCTCAGACGTAACACGTTACGACAAAATGGCTCCGGTCAGTCCCCACCATCATGTGTCACCACTAAGTATTGTTAAAATAAAAATTAAAATCGCCCTCTTCATCTATATATAATTCTAAGTAGGTTGTACTTAGTATGCTATAATAGCCTGATAATTATTAAAATCATGTATTATGTACCGCCGATAAGTGCCGAGTTGAAATAATAATGGTACCTGAAGCGGAGGGCTGATCACCTTTCTTTCATGTGTTAACGATCAAGACAATACTGTGTTTATATGATGCAGTGCCCTATGCCCAATTGGGGTGCAGATAAGGGTTTGAAGTAGTGAAGACCTAGTATATTACAATTGTCTCATAATTATTAAAATCATGTATTATGTACCGCCGATAAGTGCCAAGTTGAAATAATAATGGTACCTGAAGCGGAGGGTTGATCACCTTTTCATGTGTTAACGATCAAGATAACACTGTGTTTATATGATGCAGTGCCCTATGCACCATTGGGGTGCTCATAAGGGTTTGAAGAAGTGAAGACTTTGAAGAAGAAGAGATTGTCTGATAATTATTAAAATCATGTATGTATGTATTTTGTACCGCCCCGCCGATAAGTGCCTAATAAATAATGTTTACACTGCAGGTGTGCGAGTTCCCGTCGTGGTGCGCGCGCGCGGCCAGCGTGGGCTTCCTGCAGTCGCTGGTGTTCCACAACATGGCGCTGGTGTGCGCACGCGCGCCGCTGCGCGAGGCCGTGCTGCGCACCGTGCTGCGCCTCATGGCCGACGCGCGCCCCGAGGTGCGCCAGGCCGCCGCGCAGATCATGGCCGGCCTGCTGCACTGCGGCTTCGCGCCCGACCAGCCCAACCTGCTGGTGACACATCACTGATCAATTACATACGCGTTACCTTACCCTTACAGTGCTAAAAACCTCCCACGTGCAACGGTGATGTGTATTTTGTACATATGAAAATGTGATTTAAAAATGGGAAAAATGATAATATTACTAAATGTTGCTTTCATTGAAGTTGAAATGTAACAATTTTTGTAACGTTTTGTTCTCGGCTACCGTTCTGGAGGTCCCGGGTTCGATTCCCAGGGGGGTCAAATAAATATAAGTAATTTTTTCACTCTAATACTTATTCAATATCATCCTGGATTGGTACTTGAAGCGGAGGGCTGATCACCTTTCATTCGTATTTTATCGATCAAGATAACACTGTGTTTATATAATGCAGTGCCCTATGCACCATTGGGTTGCTGATAAAGGTTTGAATGAATGAAATGAGTGAATATAGAGACATCTATTAGGATGATCAAGAAATACTAAAATATCACAATTTACCAATATTATCAAAATTACAGTCATCTTTTTAAAATCTTTCACATTTTTGTTGAAAAAAAATCACGGCCTGCTGGGTACGGCCATATTAATACCTTCCGGCATTGAAAGGGTTAATTGATTCGGCAGTCACTTTGTGGTAAAATCTATCCATTTTCAATTTAAGTTTTACTCAGTAAATACCACTATTTCTAAAAATCTATTGTGACACGTGTTTCGATGCATTCCCCATCATTTTCAAACACAAAAGGTGTTTGAAAATGATGCGGAATGCATTGAAACACGTGTCACAATAGATTTGAAGAAATAGTGGTATTTAATTTTTTTTTCAAACCCTTATCCGTCCATACACACAGAGCCACCCTTCGAGATTACATTAAACTACCTCACAAAATAATATGATGAAGTTAGTTTGAGCTATCTCTCCGCTATTTCTTCTCTAAACAGGTTACTATTTTTATGCTTGCCGTAGTAACAGAGGTTATTTTGTTCCCAGGAGCATTTTAAGAGTCTGTGCAAAGGTAAGGTGAGCAAGACGCCTGAAGCCTTGGTGAAGAGGCACTGCGGAGTGCTCGGGCTGTGTGCCTTCATAGCGGCCCACCCGTACAGCGTCCCGCCCTACCTTCCCGAGATATTCCTACTGCTGGGAAGGCATCTCAATGATCCCTTACCGATACCCGTGAGTTGAATTTCTTTTCATTCAATAATATCTTCTTCTTCTTCTTTTCCCATGTTCGCTCCCTAGGTGGAGCATATGGCCAACACGAGACGTCTCCAAGTCACTCTATCACGCGCCTTCTCCTAGGCTTCCTCCCAGGTCAGTCCGGCGTCTCAAAGTTTCCCGTCAGCCATGCACTTAACGGAAATCTGTTCATATTTGGTTTTTGGATGCACACTTGAGTGTCAGAAATCAATCTGTCTCTGTTATATGTCACACCATCATGCGTTATTGTTTACAACTCATCGTAATGGCTCCTATAAAGCAACATTTATTTAATGTCACCAGGTTGGCACTTCTCGCTATATCCATGGTGGCCAGGTTGCAATTCTGAAAAAAATAGGCCATACGTATTTGTCATTATGAAGTCATTTGCATGTTACTGGCCATTATATCCAAGAATTTACCCATCTATTGCCTAATAATTTTTTAAAATTTATTCCAGTCAACGATACGCAAGACTCTTGGAGACTTCAAGAGGACCCATCATGACGACTGGCAGAACCATCAACTCAAGTTCACAGAAGATGAACTGTGCTTACTTAGTGACCTTACTGTACCGCCTTCTTACTACGCATAAGGTGTTATGGACCAATTAACCGAGTCGGAGTGATGTCAGATAAACTCTAAACCCTAGCTTCTCAAACTCTTTTACTCAAGCAACTTCTGCTAAAAGATTCGATTCGGGAAACGATATTGCCAGAATGTCTCCTTATAGAGAGAGGGGAACAAAATATGGGTATTTTCCCCATTAACAACTTTTTCTGTAAATTTTCATTTTTGGGTACAATCAGTTTGGATTCTTAAAATACCTTTCATCTTCTTAGATGAAAGATGGTCCAAACTCTGGTATTTTTACAATTATCACAATTTAAGAACTTTTGGGTAGACTATTGTCACTATGTCAGTCAATCCCGTTGCCCAGAGTCACCATTATAGAAGTAGACTATAATAAAAAATAGACATAGAAGTGGACTAAAGTAGAAGTTAGGCCATAAACAGAGAAGTGGACTACATATAATACAAAATAGAATGTGAATGTATCTGACCACTAAACTCAACAGCTTTTCCCAATATAATTAATTGCTGTAATTTATTGCGAGTCCTATTTATGATATTTTGAAGTTTATCTGACTTTATTCCGGCTCTCAATTAAAATGTTCAAGATTATTTGACTTTTACTTAATGATTCAGGATTCCTTTTATTTATATCAGTATTGTTTTTTTTTGTTGCCTAAAGTATTCTCATTTTTATTATTTATCTTTAAAAAAATCTTTGTTGAATTCTCATTTTTAAAATATTGCACGATAATTTGTTGGTTATTTTGTATTAAAACATTGTAAATTTGAAACTAGAACTGAAATTTTGATGCCAATGCCGGATCTTAATGACGGTTGTTGATTGAAGTTGATATTTTACACTCGGACCATGTATACTTATTTATTTTGTGAAAACGACAACTCATTCATTATTGTGTTTATTTTTATAAGTCATAAAAAAGCGGTCTGCAATAGTTTATAAAACAGTTGTTTTTTTTACCTTGTAAGAAGTGCCATCATTAGAGGCTACATTTATAATACTACAATTTGAATCTCTCCCATACATCTTGATACATTATGATATGTCGAAACAATGTTTATTTTTTAAAATATATTATAGGTAGATATTTTTATTTTGTTATTAATATACTGGAGTATCGATATACATATTATTTTCATAATTTTAGCATTCTGTGATATGTTGTTATCTGAAATAGGGTCTTTTCACATCATTTTTATTTTTATTTATTAAATAAAGTAAACAATTACAATGATACTTAACTGCATGTGTATTTTTTTATGATGTTTTTAGCGAATTTCAATATAATAGTCAGTTCATTTTTTTCTTGACACATTGGTTATGGCGAAGAAATGTGATTTGTCACGGGCGATATTAGAATGCATTCAAAGAGTGATCGCTTTTAGCCATATTTTTAACCTTTTAAACGCGTTAACTTTGTTCCTAAGAGACGCTCGTGCGCGGCTGTATTTCGCCGTTTTTTAAATTTTTACTTTTATCATGTATTTAGTTATGAAACGATTTATTTTCCTAAACAAAAACGCTCAATGGGATTCATTGTGCCTTTTTGGTACTCTATAATACACGTGTGTCACATTATTCTTGAAATATATCGTAATATAAACAAATTAGATCGTAACATAAATAAATCAAAGCACGCATCGTGTGTCACTCTTACCCACTGGCGATGCGTAACGTCAAGAGTGAGACAGATATAGGGCATGATTATGGCGCGGACTAATTACCGACCGCAAGAAAAATCAGGGATCTGTTGTTTTATTTATCCTTGTGATGTTACAAATTATTAGTCAGATATTTCAACAGATGTCATAAGGCCGAGGATTGACGTATTATTTTATCCAAAGTTCCACACCATGAAAAAATTCCTTCAAGTTGAACTGAGGTTCGAAACTTGGAGCAAAGTGAAAACACAAACGCTTATGTCAGCCGCGTATGGGGCATGTCTTGTAAAAACACAAACGGTTATGCGAGCCGCGTGGATCCGGTTAAACAGAAAAGAAGCTTTAAATGTTTTGTATTATAGTGACGCATATAATATCATTTTTCAATGAGTAGCGACACAGCAAAGCCAACATGTATTTTTTGTTGAAGGTAGCCCAAATGCACAAAAATGTGGAAATGCAACATACGTTTTATGAAACGCACTAATAAGTGCATGCCGTGATCAATGTGTTAATTTTATAAATAGAATATATTGTTCTTTGACTTGATTCCAATTTTGTGTGAAATGTTTTCTTTTTATAGCTATCCAAAGTTTTGAATGAAAAACACGTTATGCCAAAACTTATAAATATTGTATGAATTGTATCAAAATTTAAACTATTATTTTATTATATTGACCTTTAACTATAATTTGTTACTTTTTAAATGTTTAACTTGAACTATTCAGAGTCATAAAAATACATTTAAAATGTTAAGTATACATATTTAAAACGCTTTTCCAGCTTTGTGAGAAGTCCCTGTTATTACTTGTTCTTGGGTTTTCGCATGGGAACATTTCATGAAATGAGAATATTTTACCTAATGAGAACATTCCATGTAATGAGAACATTTCATGTAATGAGAACACTTTGAGCTGTGCATGTTTTCAAGTAACTTGGACATCCAGACTGAATTGTATTTGAATTATGATAATTGTAATCTAGTAGGTTACAGGGTTGTGTTCACTTAATTATAATGAAGATATTTATATTGGTATTAGATATAGATTACTATTCTGTTCAAACAACTTATCTGTTACCTGTAATTTTTTTCAAAGGGAGGCTGTTAGACTAATATACAAATTTACTATTGGAATGGAATAAAAAAGGTGATGGTTTTATCAAATATTCATATACATATTAAATTTGAAACTAAGTACATTTAAGAGTATATGTATTGAAAAAAATTACAGCCCATATCAATTAATGACAGAATTATCATTATTTGTGTTATCGCATGATTATATAATTATATATATATATATATATATATATATATATATATATATATATATATATATATATATATATATATATATATATATGTGTGTATATATGTAAATATAATACAGATTAGTGCTTGTAAAATTATTTGAGGTAATAAAAAGTTTAAAAAAAAAATTGTTTTAATATATTTTTGACGATTGTCAAAAATTTACAAATTGCCTTGTTTGGACTTGCCTAAACATTAAGTGATTTACTTAGAGGTGAGGTTTTTCGATGAAGTGAAAAATATATAAAAGAAATTATCAATTACTAGCATATAATAATATAATCATTTTTTGTCAGTCACCATAGTGTAGCGGTCAGAGTCAAAATAAATACTTGGACTGTTCAATTGATGTGTAGACTGACGTCATAAAACAAAATGCACTTTATTTAAAAGTTATATCGCTCACTCCTTTCAAGAACGTTATAAATCAAAAATCGTAAATTTTCAGTTATGCATGTTTTCGGAATGCCTAGAAAATGTACTAAATCCCAGCAAAAGCGGCATATTAACTTAATATTTACCCGCTACAGGGCAGAAAGTGTTGTTTTTCTATTTTGAAGAAAAGGTATTGTTTAATTATTTTTTTAAATAAACTAAATATTTTACAAATGGAGAAAAAACCTTCAGGTTTTACCTAAAAAGATCTGTTGCACAGTAAAAAGTTCAGTAAGTGACTTGATATTTATTTTTAATACATTGTATTATATTTTTAAACTTTAAAAACGTTCTCCTGAAAATCGACTTTTTTGATTTATGACATTCTTGAAAGGAGTGAGCGATATGTCTGGGTCCCATTCAATGTATTCCCTCCCCGACGCACACTCTTATCCCAATGGTGTTTCTACTGGAACGCTTCTTTTGTGATATTCTTCAGCTTCTTTGTCACATTGGCTTTAATCTCAGGAATCTTCTCATAATCATCCTTTTGTCTTTTGAGTTTGGGGAACAATAATAATTCAGAAGGAGCGAGATAAGGTGAGACGAAAGAAGTAGTTAAGATTATAAAACGGTTTACATTGATTGTAGATTATGGGTGATTTAAAATATCCTTTGTTTCAATTTATTTAAGGTACCATAAATTTATTTAATCGTGGATTGGGAATTGTAAATTAAAATTGATAATAAATTTATTACAAGAAATAAAATTTTTTAGTGTTACATTATTTATTATCAGAGAGATTTTAAATTAGTGATAGCGAAATTGCATTAAGATGCACAATATTATCGTCAAACATCAATCAAAATGAGACAAATCCATTTGACGTCAGTTAGGAATCGGAGATAAAGAACCATATCAAAGTTCGCATGGCAACTCCATTTAACAGGTCTTCCATCCTTCATGTACAGCATTCTTCCTCTGATCTATTCCCTTCAACTTATCACATATGAGCTTCTCCAGTGATAAAAAATATGTCCAAAATATTGGAATATTCACCAAGAACTTATGCTAGAGAATATCTTAACCTTTCCAGGAGTACAATAATTGATGTCCGACTTTCTCTGGGGAGTGGGTTTTTTTTACATTAAATATGTATTTTTTTTAAATAAATTTTTTGTATTATGAAGATAGAAATTATGTAAAAATAATTTAAATAAAAAGTAAATCTCATCATCTCTAGGTTTTATTTTATGACAAAGTTAAATACAAATATCCACAGATGTCATTACTACACAAATTACATCATACCAAGTGACAGATAGACTTAGACGTTCATTAACGTCGATACTCCTTTGAGGAGAATTCACACCGATGTTCATTTACGTCCATACTCCCGGAAAGATTAAATATGTAACTAGTGGTCAAGGAAAATAAAACAAGGAGCTAAATTTGTACATTAGATATTTAGACATTAGCACATTTTAGATCTTTATAAGGATTTTATTCATTGATAAAATAATATTTTAAAAGCAAGGCATCCATAAGAACACTACTTAATTACAAATAATATACTTGCATCTCCTTTAAATGATTGATCAAGTCAGGTTTCTATGTTGTTATTTTAAGCACGTTTCCAGGTTTTCCTCAATAAGACGACTTCTCAGTTTGCTCTTAAAAAGGTATTTTAAAAAAATAAAAGTAAAATATTTCAAGAACGTCATAAAAAAAAACTAGATTTTTCAGGAGAACGTTTTTAAAGTTAAAAATTACAATACAATGTATTGAAAATAAATATCAAGCCACTTATTGAACTTTTTAATGTGCAACAGATCTTTTAGGTAAAACCTGAAGGTTTTTTTTTCATTTGAAAAATATTTAGTATAATAAAAAAAAAATATTAAACAAACCTTTTCTTCGAAATACAAAAACAACACTCTCTGCCCTGTAGCGGGTAAATATTAAGTTAAAAATATGCCTCTTTTGCTAGGATAAAGTACATTTTTTGGGCATTCCGAAAACATGCACAACTGAAAATTGTCGATTTTTGATTTATGACGTTCTTGAAAGTTGTGAGCTATATGATATATATTTATGTAAAGTAATAATGTATAGCCACATCTTAGAATGTTATGCATTCCATGGACGGAATATGAATGTGTTTCAAAGAGCAAGAATGTTGCTGGCTGATATCTAAGTCCTGAAAGTTACCGTTTTTTTATTTAAAAAATGAGAAATATTTTTTTTTTTTATTATTTAAACAAATATTTCAATTTCCTACTATTTCTATGAGCCTAAGCGGCTCATTATTAGAAATAGGTATCAAATTGTGGTAGAGTAGGTTCGAACCTTCTCGGTTTCTCACTCTGACTAAAGAGTCCGCCACGCTAACCACGGGACCACAACCCGACAAATTTTATGTTTGTATTTTATATAAAGGTCTCTAAAAATATGGAAGACTTATTTTTAAATGTTTTTATTAAACTTTTTTGGTAATATAAGTTTTTCTAATTGTCATATATTTTTCGATAGTCCCGTATTACCACAACTCGACACAACCCCTTTATAAGTACATACCTTTATCTGGAAACAGGGTTAGAAGGGCTATTTTAATATACCTTTTAACGCATTATATTTCATATTATTTTTTGACATCTCAACATAGATGAAGAAGAATATGGAAGTCTGGGTATTTACGGGCATTATATTTCATTAAAAAATGTTTGCTTTTAATAAAATATAAAATGCTTAAAATATTTTTATATGTAATAACTCATTCTCTACAATATGTTATTGCCCATTTGCCTCACCAAATTTTCCTGAAGCCAGCATTGCCCACCAAGATTTCTTAATATCCCACAGTAAGATATTGCCCGCTTATGGTGTAACCCGTCCCAATAGGATACATATCGCTCACTCCTTTCAAGAACGTCATAAATCAAAAATCGTCCATTTTTAGTTGTACGTGTTTTCGGAATGCCCAGAAAATGTACTATATCCCAGCAAAAGAGGCATATTTTTAAGTTAATATTTACTCGCTACAGGGCAGAAAATGTTGTTTTTGCATTTTGAAGAAAATGTATTGTTTAATAATTTTTTTTAAATATACTAAATAATTTTCAAATGGAGAAAAAACCTTCAGGTTTTACCTTAAAAGATCTGTTGCACAGTAAAAAGTTCAATAAGTGGCTTGATATTTATTTTTAATACATTGTATTATATATTTAAACATTAAAAACGTCCTCCTGAAAAATCAAGTTTTTTGATTTATGACGTTCTTGAAAGGAGTGAGCGATATATTAGATCAATGGCTATATTTAAACCCCTGTTTTATAAAAACAAACATTTGAAGCATACACATATGATATTTATTATAATAATCTACCAATGTTTTAGACAAAAAGGTAATAATAATAATTAGTGAATATAATTTCGATATTTCATTTTATACATTTTTGTAAAGATATTTTTTCTTATTGACAAATAAATATCATAAACTGGAATATTATAAATATCATCATTAGGTTTCAAAACAGGAATGCAAATCTCTGCAAAAAAAGAAAAAAACAAATTAAGAAAAGATAAATAAAATTATTTTTGTGTTTTATTATGAAACATAAATGTACGTTTGAAGAATGAAAAGAGTCGGAAAGAATTTAAAAATGAATGTTTTGTTTACCGTAAGAAGATGTAAATATATATGATGTATTTTATTAAAATTAAACACTTGAATAATCCACTTTATCGAGTTTTATTTACGACTAGTTTCGAAAACGACAATTGTTTTCATCTTCTGGTACAAATTAAAACTAACGAATAAAAATATATTTAGGTGTATATATAGGTTAGTAAATATAGGTAGGGGGGTTAAGGTTATTTGTACCAGAAGATGAAAACAATTGTCGTTTTCGTAACTAGTCGTAAAATTTATTATTAGATTAAAACCAATATTTTTAGCTTTTCCACTTTTTTATTTGACCAGCGACCGGGTTTCGTCGTTACCGACATCATCAGACCAGTCTGATGATGTCGGTAACGACGAAACCCGGTCGCTGGTCAAATAAAAAAGTGGAAAAGCTAAAAATATTGGTTTTAATCTAATAATAAATTAAAAATGCAATTCCATCACGAAGTGTCAGTGGATAATATAAATCTATTAAACTAGTCGTAAATAAAACTCGATAAAGTGGATTATTCAAGTGTAAAATTTTAATAAAATAATCATGTCATTCCACAAAGTTAATGCCGAATCAATAAATAATATAAATGATGTAAATTAAGTGTAAATAATAGTTTGTATTAGTTGTAATATAAGCTAACTAAAGAATTAAAAAAATTTAAATTAGAATCCTGAAATATGAAAATTTGAAAAAGTGGCACTCAAAAAACTGGCTTAAGGCTTAGATGTTCGGGAAATACATAAAATTGGAGAAAACTAAGGCACCTTTACTGAAGTCATACATATTTTCATTTTTTGGTGAGTCATTAGCTGGCATAACACCCCTTAAAAGGAATACGTTGGCTAATTATTATAATTTAAAATAATATATATTTATTACCTCTGCGTCATGCTTATGGATGCAAATCATAAAGTCCAGACAAGCCTGTTCGTAATTTTCTCCCTCAATATGGAGACAACCTTTTCCCATTTCAAAAACAATCTTCTTCATCTCTTTTGGTATCATTGTAAGTACTTTCCAATATTCAAACTCGTGGTGTTGCTTGTCGATCTAGAGTTAGGATGTTCCACAATATATTATTATTATAACTATTATTTTTAGGTGTTATCCAATAAAAGTAATTATAATAAAATTATAATAAAATCATTTCCAATGCTTACCAAGTCGAAGGCCTCAAACATGCATAGTAAATATTTCTGAAACAATTAAGAAAAAAAAAGAGTTTTCAATATGTGTAGCTAACCATCATGGGAAGAGTCCCAGTAGAAGTAGCCAAAGAGTATAGAACGCCACAAGAATAGAACATTAATGCGGAAGAGGCGAAGATTGTTTTGTTCTCTCTCAATCTCTATCTTTTTTATGGTTTGGTTATCAATGAGAAAATATTTGACACAAATTTTAAACTCGTTTTAAAGAAATGTTTTCGTATATGAACGTCAAATCTTACCTTTAAAACTGGATCATCCGGTAAAACTCCCTTTCTTGCATTAATAACTACGTCTGAAAGAAAAGAAATTTTTTATTTTTTATTTTATATTATAAAATTTCTTTTTTTTTATTTTATAAGCCTCTTATATACTCGTTTCAAATCATGGTTAATTTAATTAAAAAAAAACGATTAAAAACCATCGTCACTCCTGCCTTGTTGAGTATATAACATTTTTGTCTAGCCTCCTATCAGTCTGATGATGTCGGTAACGACGAAAGTCAGTCACTGGTCAAATTAAGTAAATGTGGAAAAAATTATACATTTAGCTGTTATTTTATTATCTAAAAATACTATTTTTTAGCGTAAATCAACATTTTGTTTGCATGGCTATATATGTACAATATATTGTACATGGTAAATTCTTTTTCTTCTTCTTCTTTTAACCCTTATCCGCATCCAATGGTGCATAGGGCTCAGCATCATAGCGACGCAGTGTTGTTTTGATCGTTAATTGCATGAAGGCAAGGTGATCAGCCCAGCGTTTCTTGTACCAGTCCAGGGTGATATTAAATAAATATGAGAGTAAAAATCACCCATATTTATTTTGACACCCCCTGGGAATCGAACTTGGGACCTCCAGCACGGTAGCCAAACGCGCTGACCAGTACACTACGGAGGTGAAAAAATAAATGTGGAGCTCCTCACCAAAACGTTACATTTCCATTATAAATGATTTTAAGTTATCAGGAATTCTAGCTTGTAAAATTGTTTTGTTTTGGTACAATTTAATGATTTCAATTTGGTTTAACACAGGATTGGTCACGTTTTGTAGCAAGTTTAATTAAGATTTTGATAGAATACAGTAAACAGAACAGATTTGTATTTAAAGGATTTTTGTGCAATATTGGATATGTAATTTTTTGGTGAAGACCTCCACAAATAGAGTATGAATGAATATTTACCGATATTAATTCCTGTTTTTTCAATACATTTCTCTGCTACAGGTTTGACGACATCCACAAACGACTGAGATGGCCACTGCTAAGGAAAACAAATTTTACTACTCATTCTATCGGACAAAGGATTATTCATATTATTTTTTAACATCTCATCAAAGATAAAGAAGAATATGGAAGTCTGGGTATTAACGGGGCTGACTACCGTCATAGGCTGGTTTAAGTGATCACTTTACACACGTGTAACATTCACCAATTCTACCCATTATTGACAACCACACTACTCAAATTCTTGGAAGTTCTATATATATGAACCAATTTAGAAACCTTGTTCTTGAATCACTAGAACTTCACTAGAGACATCTATTGGTGAGATGTAAAGAAGCTTTTTACTAAGCAGAAACTCTTATATTAGTATGTGAGGTCCGAATCCTGGATTATAATCACACACATGAGAAAGGCCAGAAAATATTATAAGACTTCCATATTCTTCTTCATCTTTGATGAGATGTTAAAAAATAGTATGAAAATAACTCCTGTAATTGGAGATAATCCAGATTTTGTGAACAAGTATTTGGACACACTCAAAATGTTGTAAATGGATTATTCACCTTACGGATGACATCAATATATCGCTGGGTAAATGCCAAAGGGCCACAACAAAAAAAATTGAAATCCTTATTCCAAAAATGGTATCTTAATCGTCAAGATTTTCATATTTGAAAAAGATTCCCATGATTCTAAATGAAATTGACATTTCTAAAGTTAGAATCCTGGGTGTCTTTTTCGAATACGAAAATGTTGACGATTTAGATATAATTTTTGGAATAAAAAGTTTAATTTATGTATTGTTACCCTTATCGCCCTTCGCATTTAACCAGCGATATGTAGGTTTCAGAAAAATATTGTAGTCTGAGCATCCCAGGGCTTACGACCTGGTATTTCGACTGCATTAAGTCTACTTTCATCCTTTTTTTGCCAGCACCATGCTTTATTTGCAAAAATTAGGGTTGGAACTAGGACTGCATTGTGTATAAAGTATCAATATATGTAGTTGTATAAAATATCAATAACCATTGCAGTAATTGATCGGCAGTCGCTTTGTGGTAATATCTTTTCATTTTTAATTTAAGTTTTACTTTAATTTAACTGATACTTTGAATATGACAGTTTGTAAGCTCTGTACATGCCCAGACTTCCATGTTCTTCTTAATCTATATTGAAATGTCAAAAAATATGTTAATTATTTTACCTGATCGCAGTATCCGATGTGGAAACACGCGCAGAGTATAAAAATCACTGCTCCGAAAATCGCTTTTTTGAACTGCTTCATGGTTGAAATATAAGTATGCAATGAGACGAAGATGTCTTCGGAAATGACTATTTAAACCCAGGATAGACGACAGACAGATCTATTATTAAAAATATTTCCAAAACAGTGGTTTTAAAACTTTTATCTGGAAAATAGTACAATTTAATAAAATAAAAAAAAAAACTTTTTTTTTAAAATTAAGCACTTGTATTATACTACTTATTGAATTTTATTCATTACACACGACTAGTTTCGATAATAGGTATGGTTTCAATGCCATTCCACAAAATTAATGCCGAATCAGTAAATAATATAAATTTGATGTACCTGGTAACGATTTGCTGTGGCTCAGTCGAGTTAAATTGAATAAAAAGAAAAATCATCAACACACAATCTGCACTTCAATTAAAACAATCTACATATATAAAAATATTAAAATGTTCGTTTTTTTTAAATTTTAAATCTTACTTACTAACTAACCATAACGCCACTTCCCCGCAGGATTAGGCCGAGAGAATAGAAAGCCACACAAATCTGTCTTTGCACACAATCTTCGCTTCTTCCACATTCATACATCTCATACATACACACCGATTATTTCGAATGCTAACCTGACCGTTTTCAAGTATTTGATAATCTCTTCAAGTGCCAAGTTTTTCCCGGTCTTCCTCTGCTCATTTTTACAACTAAATTCACCTCATAAATTTGTTTTACATTCGTTCCACATGTCCAAACCATCTCAACACACTTTTCTTAATTTCATCGACACTGTTTATCTCGGCTTTGCCTTCATTCCTCTTATTTCACCATTCGACCATCTTTCATACATCGTTTAGCCGCACATTCGTCTGAGAAATTACATTTCGACACCATTCTGTTTATTTTCATCCTTTATTGCCAAACTTCAAATGCTTAATATTAATTTAATACGCTTTATACATAATTTTTTTAACGATACATTACCAAAATATTTAAAGGATATAATAGTTTTAAACAAAAATTGTCATGAACATATTACTAGGAATAAAGATAAAATAAGACTACCATTTATGAAAAAAACATAGTCGCAAAATTGTTTAATGTATAAGGGTTTGAAAATGTATGATGAGATGCCTGAATGTATGAAGAATGAAAAGAGTCTGAAAGAATTTAAAAATAAATGTTTTGTTTACTGTAACGAAATACATATATATATATATATATATATATATATATATATATATATATATATATATATATATATATATATATATATATATATATATATATATATATATATATATATATATATATATATATATATATATATATATATATATATATATATATATATATATATATATATATATATATATATAAATATATATACAGTATCTACTCAATGAATTAGGGCCACCCATTATTTTTTTGAATACTCTGAAATCTTTTGGATTATTATATTTATTTTACATAAATACTTTAAGTTTTCTATTGACATCTAATATCATGTATATTACCTTCAATAATATGTAAAATATACCTGGATTATTTAAGCCTTTACAAAATTTCAAACCCTTTTTCTGAGAAAGGTCCCTAATTAGCACAGGTAGACAGATAGTTGAAAGTTAAAATAATAGTCCTATCTCATTTATTAGTGAAGTTTCTTGAGTTCTGGTTGTTGTTTTGTTCAGAGAGGTTATATAGTTATCGTGTCTTGTGAAAAAAACTTAATTTTTAATTTTAGTTCATAAAGTATAAAAATTTTTTGTAAACACAAGTGTTTTTTTTTGAAAAGGACAAAATGGGAAAAAGTAAAGACATTTCTGAGGAAAAAAAGTCTAGTGTTATAGTGCTACTGAAATTAGGAATACTATCTAATAGAGAAATTTCAAAAAAAGAAAACGTTTCTCGTCAAACAGTGGACATAATTTCAAAATCAATAAAAAATCAGTCACCCGCCACCAGCAATCGGCGAAAGAACTGTCGTAGGATTAGAAAAACAACACCGAGGACTGATTGAAAAATCGTTCAAAGTGCCTTAGAAAACCGTAGTGCATCAGCAAAAACATTAAAAATAAAATTGGAAGAAGAGGGTATAAATATATCGGTATCAACACTGAGGCGACGTCTTTACGAAGTAAATCTGAAATGCAGGCGCCCTGTAAAAGTACCAAAATTGACACCACGAATGAAAGCGGATCGATTAAAATGGGCCAGGCTACATCGAAATTACTCGGTTGATGATTGGAAAAAGGTATTTATTTAAATTGAATTTTCAACATATCATTTTAGTAAATAAACTTATATATTTGAATTAAACTTAAATTTTCATTATTTTTCAGGTCATCTTTAGTGATGAGTGCCGGTTAGAAGCCGTGACAGAGAGCCGTCAATTCGTCAGGAGAACATCAATGGAACGTTACAATGAGGCCTGTGTGGTAAAAGTTATCAAACAACCCCCGGCAACAATGATATGGTCATGTATTATTAACAATTTACCTGGACCGTTGTTTTTCGTGGAAGGAACAATGAACCAAAATTCCTATAAGCAGGTCCTCGAACGAATTTTATTGCCCTTCTACCATACACTCGACCCAATAGAAGGTCCATACACCTCCATGCAGGATGGGGCACCTTGCCACCGGGCTAAATCAATAATAAAATTTTTGTCTAACAAAAATCTGCCTTTGCTCCCCTGGCCTGGAAATTCTCCGGACCTTAATCCTATAGAAAACGTATGGAGCATGTTAAAAAATAAGGTATACTCATTTCCAAATCCGACAGTAGACTGTCTAAAAAAAATGTTCAAAAAATTTGGTCAGAAGACGAAGAAATAAAAAACATGATAAAACAGTGCATTTTAAGTATGCCAAAAAGAATTGAGGCAGTTATTTCTGCCAAAGGTGGAAATACTAAATACTAACTATATTTATATGAAAATATATGCATAATTTAAGCGTAATAAAGTGTTCATGTGTAAATAAAATTCAATGTTGTTTTATTCAAGGTTTTCTCTGAGTTATTCCTGTTTGAATTGAGAAATTGCGCGAAATTCTGCGTGGCCCTAATTCATTGAGTAGATACTGTATATATATATATATATATATATATATATATATATATATATATATATATATATATATATATATATATATATGTATATATATATATATATATATATATATATATATATATATATATATATATATATATAAATATATATATATATATATATATATATATATATATATATATATATATATATATATATATAATATATATATATATATATATATATATATATATATATATATATATATATATATATATATATATATATTTATATATATATATATATATATATTTATATATATATATATATATATATATATATATATATATATATATATATATATATATATATATATATATATATATATATATTTATATATATATATATATATATATATATATATATATATATATATATATATATATATATACATATATATATATATATATATATATATATATATATATATACAGTTTTAGCAAATAAAAATCTATCAGCGGAAGCTAAACTGACAGTACACAATGGAGTTCTGGTTCCAACCCTTATGTATGGAAGTGAAGCATGGAGTTGGCAAAAGAAGGATGAAAGCAGACTGAATGCAGTCGAAATGCGATCCCTCAGACGAATGTGTGGCAAAACGATGTTTGATAGATGTTCGAATGATGAAATAAGGAAAGAATGTAAGGCTGAGATAAGCATTATCGATAAAATTAAGAAAGGTGTGTTGAGATGGTTTGGACATGTGGAGCGTATGAGTGAAGAAAGAACGGTTAAACAAATTTATGGGGCGAATGTAGTTGGAAAAAGAAGCAGAGGACGACCGAGGAAAACTTGGCACAATCAGGTATGTCAAATACTTGAAAGCGGCCGGGTCAGGAGTCGTAATAATCGTCGGGTATGTATGAGGAGATGCATGAATGTAGAAGAGGCAAAGAATGTTTGCAAAGACAGAGTGGTGTGGCGTTTGATTCTCTCTGCCTACCCCTGCGGGGAAGCGGCGTGATGGTTAGTTAGTTATTTAGTTTTAAAACCCCTATCCGCACCCCAATGGTGCATAGGGCACTGCGTCATATAAACGCAGTGTTATCTTGATCGTTTACACATGAAGGAAAGGTGATCAGCCCTCCGCTTCAGATGCCAGTCCACGGTAATATTGAATAAATATTACAGTGAAAAAATCACTTATATTTATTGGACCCCCCCCTGGGAATCGAACCCGGGACCTCCAGAACGGTAGCCGAGCGTGCTGACCATTACACTACGGAGGCGGACAATATGCATTATTAAATTAAGTGTTTATAATAGTTTATATTAGTTGTAATATAAGCTAACATAAGAAATAATAATGATAAAAAAACTCCGTGCTTCACTTCCATACATTAGGGTTGGAACCATTTTAATTAGCAATGGTTAAATACGATGGCGGTAATTTATTAAGTTATTATCCAGCAGTAATCAGCAGGTACAGTGCTGTGTGCTATCATTCAACCTCTAAGATTACATAACATGCAGTTATCACTTTAATTAACAGTTGAAAGTGTTAATTAATTCCGATAGGCAGATATATATTTATCTTCATATTTCTCGATACGTACGTAATATGACAGAAATACAGTTCACGATAAATTGCATTGCTATCGTGTATATAATTTTTATGAGTAATAATGAAAAAAAACGTTAACTCGAAGATATGCAATTTATACCAATGATGCAGTATTATAAAGTTTTCAACGTTCTATAAAAATTGGTAAAATACACTAACTTGTTTGAAATGTCATATTTATTTGGTTTTAAAAGTAAATTCAACATTAAGTTAATGGCGAGTATTTTATTTAATTTTATTGTCCGCCTCCGTAGTGTTATGGTCAGCACGTTCGGCTACCGTACTGGAGGTCCCGGGTTCGATTCCCAGGGAGAGTCAAATAAATATAAGTGATTTTTTCACTCTAATATTTTTTCATTGTTATCCTGGATTGCTACCTGAAGCGGAGGGCTGATCACCTTTCCTTCACGTGTTAATGATCAAGATAACACCGCGTTTATATGATGCAGTGCCCTATGCACCATTGGGGTGCAAATGAGGGTTTGAATGAATGAATAAAAAAAAATATTCAGGCTTAATGTTTTTAATAACAGAGATTATTAAACAGGGATTTTAGAGTTAAAGTTTTTTGCCAGTATACCCACGATATTATGGCACAAAATTAATCACACTATCAGAAGATGTTTTAATTTTTGCAAATGGCGTCGTACGTTAATAAAATTTGACACTTCGCTCACTCCTTTCAAGAACGTCATAAATTTAAAAAATCGACAATTTTCAGCTGTGCATGTTTTCGGAATGTCCACAAAATGTACTTTATCCCAGCAAAAAAGGCATATTTTTAACATAATATTTACCCGCTACAGGGCAGAAAGTGTTGTTTTTGTATTTCGAAGAAAATGTTTTGTTTAATTATTTTTGTATATAAAATAAATATTTTTCAAATGGAGAAAAAACATTCAGGTTTTACCTAAAAAGATCTGTTGCACAGTAAAAAAGTTCAATAAGTTGCTTGATATTTATTTTTAATACATTGTGTTATATGTTTAAACTTTAAAAACGTGCTCCTGAAAAATCAAGTTTTTTGATTTATGACGTTCTTGAAAGGAGTGAGCGATTTGTACCCGTAATATATCAATATTTTTGTAAACTACAGCTGTCTAGTTCACAAATGTCAAAATGATTGACGTACGACCCAATTTACTTACGACGCAAAAATTAAAACATATTCCTAGAAGGTGATAAATTTTGCGCCATTCTGTATATTTATTTATTTAAACTTCATGTACAGCATACGTATTGATTTAATATAGCATATTTTTCAATGACAGTGATAGGTGAGAGCATGCATACCGCATTTATTGAACACATGATATACAGATTAAAACGGGGAATCCAATTATTATGATCATATATTGACAAAAATAAAATAATCGCAATTAATCAATCTCATTTTACGATAATTTTTACGAAAATAATATTAAACTTATATAATAAAATTCTAAAAGGTAAATATATTTTTTTTACTTTATTAACGGCCGTAGAAAATTTGTACCTACATAATATGTACAAAAATGCATAACACACTGTATAAAATAAAATGATAAAATAATATGTTTTCTCTTTTTAAGTTTATTATTGGTTCGACAAGTACTTTTCTAAACAAGGATGAACATATAAAACAAGGAATTATGCATTACCCTGAAATATTGTTATTATTAAATATAATTTATCTCCTATCCCCTTTTTATACATCAACGTCTCAAGGACACAACTCTAAAATGAAGACTGCTATATGGTGTTTGAAAATAGTGCAGTATGCATCAAAACACGTGTCACGGTAGATTAATAAAAAAGTGGTATTTACCAAGTGAATTTTCATTGAAAATATCTATAGATATAACGACAAATTAAAGGTCCGATTAAATTAATGTTAAACAATTATTTTGATCCCGAAATCTCCCTAAATCCGCACATTTCCAAATAAAAGACAACAGCATCTAACGAATCCAATCCGTTGCTTAAAAATATCTGGTTTGTGTCCATGAACCACTTATCGGCCAGCAAATTTTGGATCAAGCCTTCCAGTTCTTGAGTCTTCAGCCTCTGTGAGAAGAGAAGGAAGGCTGGGCTGGTCTCCAGTTTTGATTTGTGAAGCGCGTCGATGGCTGGCTTCGAGAACAGTTTGCGGATCTCATCCCGCATCTGGTTCAAAATGAGGACTGCTCTCTTAGGGTTGAACTTGTGGGTACTTGTCTTCGGAAATACTGGAGGTGGAAGGCCGATCAAATCGTGGAGAATCTTGAACATTTCGTACACTTCCAATCCAGAAGCATCCATGTATTTAAGGACCTATAACATACAAACATGACTGATATCAGAGAAGTTAACCCTAGATTTCTAAACTATCCTGTTACTGATATTCTCTTTTTTTTTTAAAGAGAAATATTTGTAATTAAAATGTAACTTTGTTTTAAAATCTCTATAAAATGAAAAATCAAAAATTAGTGCTTCAAATATAAATTATATAGATATGTTTGTGTTTTAATTATTTACAAAAATACTTCTATTTCATACTACTTTTGTGAGCCTTAGTGGCTCATTATTAGAAAAAGGTATCCTTTATGTCAAATACTTGAAAGCGTAAAAGAGTCGTAATAACCGTCGGGTATGTATGAGGAGATGCATGAATGTAGAAGAGGCGAAGAATGTTTTCAAAGACAGAGTGGTGTGGCGTTCGATTCTCTCTGCCTACCCCTGCGGGAAGCGGCGTGATGGATAGTTAGTTGGTTAGGTATCAAATTGTGGTAGAGTGGGCTCGAACCGAGAAATTCTGACTCAAGAGTCCACGGGACCACAACCCGACACCAATGTTTAGTAACAACATTGTTACTAAACATTCGTAAAAAATACGACATCCTAGCCACGGCCGAACCAACCCTGACTTTCGCAAGCGGCATTCGTTTGGGCGACAGAACATCAGATTATTCGGCGCTCAATGTCAAGCGCAATAACACAGGAAAAACAATCACTTTTAACCCTAGGTTACTTAACTACGAGTGACGTTATTACTAAATTTTCGTTAAAAATACGACAGAGAAATAAAACTGAAATAAATACGATAATTAAAAACTTTTATTATTTTAGAAGTAAAAGTAACGTTCTTTGGGTTCAAGAGATCACGAAATAATGAAAAAAAAGTACATTAAGAAGGCCGATTATTGCATATCAGGAGTTGCATTAATCGGCAGGTATGTATGAGGAGATGCATGAATGTGGAAGAGGCGAAAGTTTACAAAGATAGAGAGGTGGCATTGTATTCTCTCTACTCACTCGTTCTGGATGGGCAGAGAGGAGAAAACTATAAGTGAGACATAGGAGTATGCCTTGGCCTAAAAACATGAGATAGTAGTGTCACTATAGAACTCACTGTTTAACCCTAAATTACGGGATATTCGTAAAATTTACGACGGACATGCAATCTTTAGGGAGGTTTTACGTGGTAAATACCACTATTTCTTATAATGAAAAAGTGGTATTTACTAAGCAACACTTAAATTTAAAACGTTAATATAAATCTTGGCAAAATCGAATATGTAAATGTGTCGTTACCGCTAAGAAAGGTGGATGACTTTCTGATTCCAATATGAGTCGCTTGAACTCCGCATTGTTGATGACGTAATCGGCGACTATGAGGAAGTCCGGGTCTTGCTGATATCTGTCCCCTATTTCGAACAACTTGTCTTGAGGAATCAGATTCAGGAATTCTAACGCGTCGTTGGTCAACTCATTTTGAGCTAAAGCCTCTCCGAATAAGGACCCCGCTAAAAGAATCAACGTAAAAAACTTCATTTTAATAAAATTGATATTTAACTCTAGCTTAACGGTGGAATAAATACTGACTTTATTTATAGTTTGGCCATTTATATAGGAGTTAGAAAGAAATTTTGTTATTTTTCATTATTTATTATTAGTTTATTTTCAGATTGTAATCAACCTCTTATCGTCCATTATTGGAATTATTTGATCGATTGATTTTGCTTGAAGTTTTTATGTAATCGACTAATTGTTTACACAATGTTTTTTTTAAATAATTTTTTATTATCTTAACGAAAAATATTAAAGTGAAATCTCTCTAGATTGTTATGTGAGAACAACAATTCTTGCTAATCATTGCGATATAGAATAAAAGATACGTGGAAAACAAAAAAAAAACTAACTAACTAACCATCCGCTTCCCCGCAGGATTAGGCAGGGAGATAACGTCACACCGCTCTGTCTTTGCAAGCATACTTTTTGTCTTTGACAAAATTAGATTAATTGACCAAAATTAGATCGACAGTCGCCGTGGCGTGGTTGGGTAGACGCTCGACTGCGAAACTGGCGTCTTGGGTTCGATTTTTTGCAATTGCAAAATAAATTCAAAGATATTTTTTCAATTGGTGATGAATTTTTCACATCTACCTTGCTATCCTACCTGCAGACAAGTCTCTAAAAGTGGAAGCTTTCCGGGATCGATTTGAAAATTTTTAATGACCACTTATACTGAAATGTCTTGTGTTTTATGATTTTATAAATGGATGTATATACGTATGTATTTGTACATAATTTTTGACATCTCAACAAAGATAAAGAAGAATATGATATTAATAAGTCTGGGCATTTACTAGGCTTGCAACCGTCATGGGCTGGTTTAAATGATCGCTCATACGTGTAACATTCTACCCATGATTGACAACCACGCTACTGAAATTCTTGAAACTTCTTGATATATACCCAGAGTTCTATATTCTATTTATATTTAACAAATAAATGTAATAAAAAAATGTATAAAAAATATCACGATAACTTATAAATTGACTTTTGCTTGTATTTTAAATATTATGATATAAAAATTAATGCTTTGGTGAAGTGCCACGACTCACATCCGTACAGCAACATTGACAACACCAACATTAGCAAGAAACTAGCAAGTTTTGAAAATAGGTGCCTGAGGCGAATACTGGGTATAATAAAGTGGTATGACATCGTCAGGAATGACGAACTCAACAGCCCCTCATACTGGAAGTCCTGAAGAGGAGAAGGTGGACATGGTTGGGACATGTCCTTAGAATGACCTGAGAGCATCAACCCCTCATGTCTCTTCTTCCATTCTTCCAACCCTGACGACCATTCATCGACTATACTCAGCGGAACTTCGAGACGCCGGACTGATCTGGGAGGAAGCCAAGGAGATGGCGCGTGACAGAGTGACTTAGAGACGTCTTGTGTTGGCCATATGCTCCACCTAGGGAGTGAACATGGAAGAAGAAGAAAAATTTATTTAGTACGTGAATTGCTCACGTATCACTTTTAAATAATATATCGGATAAGTCATCGAAAATCTTATCTTTCCTTTTATTATTGTCAAATAAAAATAATAAATTTTAAATGTCTTCATTCTGTTTCTATATTATTTTCATAATCGCACAGTGATGAGGTAACAGTTGAATTTTCCGTCGCGCAATTAGTTCATGATGAAGCTATTTTTTATGGTATTTTTCCTAACATTTGGGTCGGGCTTCGGCAACGATCTGACGAATGATTTCAACGATTTCGTCGCGTTAATACCTATTGACGAAGTCAACCAAGTAGTAGAAAAGTATTATTTAGAGCAGGATTTCGTGGATGTGCTTATCTACGTATTGTATGGTGACTTTAAACTGGAACTTTTGAAGCTTGAACAGATTTCCGAGTTTTTGGAGGTTCGTATGAGAAGCATTAATTTTAATTTTTTATTTTCTATTTAATATTTTTACTCAATTATTTTTATCAAAAAACATGGACTAATTTCATTGTGATATTTTTTATCTGTAAAAATGAATTCTCGTGATTATTTTGTTGAAGTTTTGAATAACCTTTATTCTTTTGGAATAACTTATCAGAGGTGATAAAAACATTAAAATATGTTCAGTAAAATTGTATACCATGTAACCCCATGTGTTCTAGCCATTGCTGCTTTTCTTCTTTTCCTGTCTTTCCTACCAACTCCTTGTATTTAAACACACTTTTTTTCATTTAAATAAGTCGTTATATCTTCATTATATCTTTTGAAAATTCTATCCATTTCACGTGGGATGAGAATAAATTCTAAAATATTCTTAATATATCGAATATATAGTTCCATAATGATGCTGAATACACCGAAACACGTGTCACCATAAATTCAAATGAATAGTAGTATTTATCAAGTAAAATTTAAATTTAAATGTATTTTACATATTTCATTCGCGAATTTTTAGGTAACTGCCACATTTTTTTTATTACATTTAAAAATTTCAATAAACAGTGGTATTTGATAAGTAAAATTAAAATTTAAATGTAATTTACATATTTTATTCGCGAATTTTTAGATAACTGCTAATTTTTTTTATTACATTTAAAAATTTCAATAAATAGTGGTATTTGCTAAGTAAAATTAAAATTTAAATATATTTTACATATTTTATTCGCGAATTTTTAGATAACTGGTACATTTTTTTACTACATTTAAAAATTTCAATAAACAGTGGTATTTGATAAGTAAAATTAAAATTTAAATGTATTTTCCATGTTTTATTCGCGAATTTTTAGATTACTGGTATATTTTATTACAGTTAATTAAATTCATGGAAGAGTCTGGTGTGGATATGTACGAGACCCTAGATTTATTACACGAAACTCTCGGTATCCCTCCAATAGTAAGACCAGACTTCCACGAACCCAATCCACGCAGGGCTGCCAACATCGTCAACCAGTGCAGGGACGAGGTCAGAGCTCTGCTGCCTCAAGACGAAATCAACGCCCTTCACGACAAGAAGATGCTCGACAGCCCTGCCTTTCGGTACTTTGTTCAAAGGATGGAATCCGAAGAATTCGATGAAATAATCGATAATTTGGCCAATAACCTTGGGTATAGGGAAGTTTACGACGCCTGTATGGATAACGGCTTGGATCTTGTAGATAATATGATCTTTTATTTTGAACTGTATGGTTTAAGGCAGCTTCCTGCATTTCAGCAACTTAAATTAAAATATTGATATTTAACTTTCATGTAAAATTTAAAAATGCATAAAATAAATAACCACGTGTGTAAAGTGATCACTTAAACCAGCCTATGACGGTCGTCAGCCCCGTTAATGCCCAGACTTCCATATTCTTCTTCATCTTTGATGAGATGTCAAAAAATAAAATAAATAACCAATTAAACTTAATCTCTGTATTTCTCTTTCACTCTCTCTCTCTCTCTCTCACACACACACACACACATTGTATATATATATATATATATATATATATGTATATAAATATATATATATATATATATATATATATATATATATATATATATATATATATACATATATATATATATATATATATATATATATATAAATAAATATATATATATATATATATATATATATATATATATATATATATATATATATATATATATATATATATATAAATATATATATATATATATATATATATATATATATATATATATATATATATATATATATATATATATAAATAAATATATATATATATATATATATATATATATATATATATATATATATATATATATATATATATATATATATATATATATATATATATATATATATATATATATATATATATATATATATATATATATATATATATATATATATATATATATATATATATATATATATATATATATATATATATATATATATATATATATATATATATATATATATATATATATATATATATATATATATATATATATATATATATATATATATATATATATATATATATATATATATATATATATATATATATATATATATATATATAATATATATATATATATATATATATATATATATATATATATATATATATATATATATATATATATATATATATATATATATATATATATATATATATATATATATATATATATATATATATATATATATATATATATATATATATATATATATATATATATATATATATATATATATATATATATATATATATATATATATATATATATATATATATATATATATATATATATATATATATATATATATATATATAGGCTGACATTTTAAAATGCAGATTTTTCGAGGCTTTCTTGAGCAAGTATTGTACATAAATGGTGCTTCATAAAACCCTATCGCAAATGTATTATCATTCCCAAGTATAACCAAAATTATCCGCAATATTTTGCGAAGTCGTTTTTAAAACGCAGAATTTTATATCACAGATTTTTGAAACTCCCTTGAGCTACAGTTTTATGTTAATTGCGCTTTATAAATAAATATTTCATCACAATTATTATAAAGTAAATATTTTGCAGTAATTTTTAAAACGTTTTTCAAAACTTCTTTCAGCAAGTATTTTACGAATAAAGCGCCCTAACGTAAATATTTTACTTGTATTTAGAAATTGCGCCAGATTTACAATAACATAGCCATTTGATTATTTGTAATATCAATTTAATCAAAACTCTTATCTTTTACTTTGTTCTTTATTAAAATATAAGAATCGGCGATAAATTTTTATATAATTTATTTAGTCGGTAGCCGTTGTTCTTGTAAAGTTAGATATAAAAAATAATTTATTCAGAATGCAGTCAGTTTATTTAGTATTTTTGTTAACCCTCAGTTTGTGCTCATGTAACGAGTTGACAAATGATATCAACGATTTTGTGGAATTGGTACCCATGGACAAAGTCAACGAAATTACAGATAGATACATGTTGATTCAGGATTTTGTAGATGTAGCAATATATGTAACCTTTGGGAACTACAAATATGAACTATTGAAGCTAGAGAAAATCCCTGAATTTTTGGAGGTATGATTTTTTAAATTGTTGTTTTATTCAATAAAACCCGTCTAAAAGTTATATGTGTTTTAAAAAAAGTCTTTAAACGAATTGATAATTATGATATCTCAACATGATGAGGAAAGTATATGGATGTCTGGGTATTTAGAGGCCCTTCGACCTTTCAAAGGCTGGTTTAAGTGGTCATTTTCTACAAGTTTCATTCACAATTCTACCCACGATTCATAACCACACTACTTGAATTTCGGAGTTTATATTTATCCTTCAATTGACGCCTTCTTTCCCATGTAACTTCTTGGTTGCAATAATGGGTAGAATTGGTGAATGTTATACGTGTGTAAAGTCATCACTTAAACCAGCCTTTGACGGTCGTCAGCCCCGTAAATGCCCAGGCTCATTTTATTTATTTTCATTTTTCGCTGTTTCTGCAGCTCGTTAACTTCATGGAAGCATCAGGAGTGGAGGCATACTTGTACTTGGATTTGTTACACGAGGGTCTAGGTATCCCACCAATAGAGAGACCGGAATCCCACAAACCCAATCCACGCAGGGCTGCCAACATCGTCAACCAGTGCAGAGATGAGGTCAGAGCTATAATGCCACAAGACGAAATCAACGCCCTTCACGACAAGAAGATGCTCGACAGTCCAGCCTTCCAATACTTTGTACAAAGGGTGGAATCCGATGAATTCAATCAAACAATTGAAAACCTCGCCAAAAATGAAGAATATCGACAGGTTTACGATGCATGTATGGACAATGGTCTGGATATCGTGGACAATTGGATATTCTATCTCGAATTGTTCGGTTTGAGGCAGTTTCCTGTATTGCAGAAACTTAAAATCATAAACGAATAAAGTATAATCCCATAAAATATTGATGTTTTATTAAAATGTTTTCAATGGCATTTCTTGGTGGAACTACACATTATATAAGGATAAAATAATAAATTGGCAGTAAATAATTGAGTCTTGATACTGAACCTAATGTATGAAAGTGAAGCGTCGAGTTGTCAAGAATATAATCCCATCAAAATGTTAATAAATTTACTTTAAATAATATTGTCTTATTAAAATATTTTAACTGACATTTTTTACTGGAACTGCACATTATATAAGGACGAAACAATAAACTGGCAGTAAACAATTACAATGGAGTATTGGTACCAACTTTAATGTATGGAAGTGAAGCATGGAGTTGACTAGAATAGAATCCTATAAAAATATTAATAAATTTACTTGAAATAATATTGTTTTATTTAAATGTTTTATGCTGGCATTTCTTGGTAGAACTACACATTTTATATAGTCAAAACAATAAACTGGTAGAAATCAATGGAATCCTCATACCAAACCTAATGTATACAAGAAAAGCAAAGAGCGGGCAAGAATAGAATTCAATCAAAATATATATTTTTTATATTAAATAATATTGTTTTATTAAAATGTTTTTACTGTCATTTTTGGTGGAACTGCACATTATATAAGGAAAAAATAATAAACTGGTAGTAAACAATTACAATGGAGTATTGGTAACAACTTTAATGTATGGAAGTGAAGCATGGAGTTGGCTAGAATAGAATCCTATCAAAATAAAAGTAATTCACTTTAAGTAATATTGTTTTATTTTAATGTTTTTTTTTATCTGACATTTCTTAACTGTATTTCTTGTAAAAATAAAATATCTAACTGGCAGTAAGCAATGAAGTGATGCATGGATTTGGCAAAAGAAGGATGCCACCTCTCAGACGAATGTTCGTCAAAACGATGTATGATAGATGTTCGAATGGTGAAATAAGGCAAGAATACAGGACAATATAAGTTTTATCTATAGTGTCAAGAAATATGTGTTCATATATTTTGGACATGTTCAATGAATGAACAAGAAATGAACGATAAAATATGCAAATGTGAGGAGAATGTACTTGAAATTAGACATAGGGAAAGACCGATGAAAACTTGACATGATCAAGTATTTCAAATACTTGAGAGTGGTCAGGTCAGAAGTGGAAATAATCGGCTGGTATGTATGAGGAGAAGCATGAATGTTGAAGAGACGAAGAATGTTTGCAAAGACAGAGTAGGGCAGCGTTCTATTCTCTCTGCCCACCCCTGCGGGAAGCGGTGTGATGGTTAGTTAGTTAGGAATTTAATTAGGTAGTAGTTAGTGAACCCAATGTAAAAAAAGTTCAGTACATATTCGGATTACGAATTTATTTTTCATACGATTCTCCAGGTTTAAAAAAATCAAAACGTTTTTTTTTAGTTAGCGACCACTTGTTTCATGTAATAAAAGTGAAACAACCTACATATTTGAGTTGTTGTTTTATTTTTATATAATATTGTCCTTTTATATGTTCTATGTTTAAATATCGTTCACTCCTTTCAACAACGTCATTGTCTTTTTATATGTTCTATGTTTAAATATCGCCCACTCCTTTCAACAACGTCATTGTCTTTTATATGTTCTATGTTTAAATATCGTCCACTCCTTTCAACAACGTCATAAATAAAATAACCACTTGATTTTTCAGGAGATCGTTTTTTTTAAGTTTAAAAATATATTGAAAAGCATTGAAAATAAATATCAAGCCATTTATTGAACTTTTTACTGTGCAACAGATCTTTTTAGGTAAAACCTGAATGGTTTTTCTCCATTTGAAAAATATTTACTATATTTAAAAAAAAAAATTAACAAAACATCTTTTCTTCAAAATACAAAAACAACATTTTTGGCCCTGTAGCGGGTAAATATTAAGTTAAAAATATACCGCTTTTGCTGGGATATAGTACATTTTCTGGGCATCGTAAAATATGCACAACTAAAATTTACGATTTTTGATTTTTGGTCCGTGAAAGGAGTGAGCGATATGTGTTAATGTAATGTGTTATGTGTAAATAGTACAAAGCGGGCAAAGATTCGAAATAAAATATTCACAGAAAAAAGTGTGACATAGATTAAAATATTTTTTATTTCATATTATCACGATTAGGTATTACAAATTTGCACGATAATTGTTCTTTACTATATACTTTATTATCTTGTAAGGTCCAAAGACCGCAGAGATATCAAATTTGTTTAATTTATTTATTAAGCATTTAATTTGTTGAACAAAATGATGATTTCAATATATAAAATACTTGTACATTACAATTTTCCAGATTATTAATGTGAACACGACTAGTTTCGAGAACTACAGATGTTCTCATCAACATATGAAAATACGACTGTTTTTTTACCTGCTGAAGAGAACATATTTTGTAGTTTAACTGGTCGTATATACATTAAACAAGCCGTTAAACAAGGTTCAATTTTTATATTTAATTGCAATTTAAAAAATAAGACTCGACACTGGCATAAACATCCTCTCACTGTGTGACTGCCAAATAAAAAAAAATAAAAAAAATATTTTTCTGTGCTGAGAATTGCCTATACGCCAGGCGCAATATGTACGTATCGTATTATTCAAAAATAGTGTTCTCAAATACTATGAATAAAATTTTTGAATTTGAAATTTTAACCTTACAAAATGGCGATTGATTTTCTGTATAAGGTCTACTATTGTATATATTTATGCATAATAATTGATCAATAGCTAGCTGTACTCGGAAATGCGGCAACTCGGAAAAATAATGAAAATAGAAGTACATTCCGTCTGTAATTTGTTATTTTATAATGCTTGTAAAGCAATGAAAATATTTATAGAATTTCTAAAATAACAAGGCAATCGTCACAGCAGCTATCAAAAAGCACACTGTCTACCATAATAAATGGTTAGTTTTGTGTACGAGTAAATGTGTGTTTTAGCATATATCGCTCACTCCTTTCAAGAACGTCATAAATCGAAAATCGTCAATTTTCAGTTTTGCATGTTTTCGGAATACCCAAAAAAATGTACTATATAACAGCAAAAGAGGCATATTTTTAACTTAATATTTACCCGCTACAGGGCAGAAAGTGTTGTTTTTGCATTTTGAAGAAAAGGTATTGCTTAGTAATTTTTTTAAATATACTAAATATTTTTCAAATAGAGAAAAAAACTTCAGGTTGTACCTAAAAAGATCAATTGCACAGTAAAAAGTTCAGTAAGTGGCTTGATATTTATTTTTAATACATTGTATTATATTTTCAACATTTAAACACGTTCTCCTGAAAAATCAAGTATTTTGATTTATGACGTTCTTGAAAGGAGTGAGCGATATATTCTAACATGTGATAGGTACATAAAAGTACACGCGTATTTGAATGTAACATGGTATAAATCTTTTCAAGCAATCTTCAAGAGATTGGATATTTTGAAAAAACAAATCTTATCATTTTTATTTAAAAAGATAAACATTCTATATTTAGAATTAAAAAACTCCATAAACAATGTTTGCTTCTGCGTCAGTTGACTTTAAAAAAACACTGATAATTACATTGTTAGAAGGTGTAAAGATCACAACACTTAAGATAAGGTTTTGATAATATTATATTTTAATTAATTAGTGATCGTGCCCTCTTTTAATTCGATACATTTATTTTGTTTCAATATTTACCTTATCTAGATAAGTAAACGGAGCTAGATTAAAAAATATATGTTGAGAAATTTTTATCATTTATAAAAATTGGGCGCATATCGAATTAAAGTATTTGATTGGTCAATAAATAGTTCAGGTTCAATTGAATCATCACAATATAAAGAGTATTTTTATAAGAGGTTTGGTTTTTAAAATTATCAATATTGTTTTAACAGACTGTTAATTTGAAAGTTGACAGTTGATTTGTAATCAGTACGTATTGCTTTTTCACTATGAATAGACTGAATGATCATTATGCGCGTCGTAGGTTCAGTGAACGGGCCGAAAACAATATCCAGCTTGATCCTTTTTTTCATCGCAAAATTTTGTTCACCGACTAGGCAAATTTTTGGTTAGATAGCTATATGAATAAGCAGAACTACCGAATTTGGAGTGGAAAAAACCTATTCGCCTTAATTGAGACGTCGTTACATCAATTAGTCACTGTTTGGTGTGTTTTATGGGCAGGTATAA
This sequence comes from Brachycentrus maculatus, assembly GCF_059751285.1. Taxonomy (NCBI): domain Eukaryota; kingdom Metazoa; phylum Arthropoda; class Insecta; order Trichoptera; family Brachycentridae; genus Brachycentrus; species Brachycentrus maculatus. The sequence continues at coordinate 12,578 of NW_028281400.1, read as the reverse complement.
TCATTGGCCATTTTTTTAAAAAGACGATACAAGTCAGAATGTTACGGTCAAAAGAGAGCGCTACAGAATTATTATTACTGACTTCTTCGTACCTCAGTTGAATGGCATTGATGTGACAGAGCTGTGGTTTCAACAAGAAGGCGCAACATGCCACACGGCTAATGCCACCATCAATTTATTGCGGGAAATTTAAGTTTGTACACCTCTTAAAAACACCCTATGTATAGAAGTATATACAAATAATATTCCAAATAATATAAGGATGCTAACACAGGTCATTGGACACGTACGTCTGAGGATATATGAACGAAATAAGTGCTTGACTGGAGGCCTAGAAGCCATACCTAGAAGCTTTTTTCAAAGATTGAAGATGATTTAAAAAATAAAAACACATTAAGGATTAAGGATTTAGTAGGAAGCTTGTCATATTTATATTATGGCGTTGTAATATTTTAATCCTCGTACCTACGCATGAACAAATGCGAGTTGATAACACATATTACGTTAGCAACACAATAAATGATCAATAAGGAATCAAAACAATATTCGTGGCAATAAATAATTTTATGATAATAGGTAATAAAAATCGATCAAAAATCAAAGAGCAAATCGTGAATGTACTGGCAAAAAACGTTAACTCAAAAATATGCAATTTTGACTTAATGATACAGTATTATAAAGTTTTCAGCGTTCTTTAAACTGACAAAATACACAAAGTAGTTTGAATTGTTATATTTATGTGGTTTAAATAGTAAATTCAACATTAAGTTAAATAGCGGGTATTTTATTCAGGCTAAAAGTTTTTAATAAGTGGGATTATTAAAACAGGGATTTTATAGTTAATGTTTTCCAGTATATCCACAAAATAAGCGTAAAATAAGTCATATTTTTGTCTTGTTATATTATGATAGTATTGTTTATTCGGTTCAAATATTTGATAAATCTCGATATTTTATACATGATGAGTTGTACCCAACCACGCGGTGCCGTGCCTCAGTCTCATCAAATGGAAAAAAAACTGAAAATGCATTTTTTTCAATTATGTTTAATTTCACAATATCTAAACTTAATAATAATAATAAAACCCTTATCAGCACCCCAATAGTCCATAGGGCACTGCGTCATATAAATGCAGTGTTATCTTGATCGTCCGCCTCCGTAATGTAATGGTCAGCACGCTCGGCTACCGTTCTGGAGGTCCCGGGTTCGTTTCCCAAGGGGGGTAAAATAAATATAAGTGATTTTTTCACTGTCATGTTTATTCAATATTACCCTGGACCTGAAGCGGAGGGCTGATCACCTTTCCTTCATATCTAAACTTAGCTTTACAAATATAGAGATTTAATTAAATTAAGAGATTAAGCATGAAATAAAATAATAATAATTCTTGTTATAATGTTTTGAGATAATGCACTAAGGGGCATTGTATTTTCAATTATCTCATCATGACATAACTAAATCACCTTAATCACTGAATTGATAATAAATTAAATAAGAGATATACTCTAGTATAAAAGGTCGTGAAGAATTCGTATCAATAATTCAGTGTGGGCTCGTCTTAAATTAGCCACCAAAATGAAGGCGGTTTTCTTCCTCCTCGCTGTGTTCGGACTCTCCTACGGAGCTGTCCTTCCTCCGCAACAAAAGGGTCTCAACGAGGACCTGCAGGACTTCATTGACCTGATCCCGGTTGATGCGATTTTAAGCATCGTGTTGAACAACTTGGAAGATCCCGAAGTTCAGGCGGTCATCGAATACATCTTCAGTGAAGACTTCAAACTGTTGTGCCAGGAAGTCGAAGCTATTCCGGAGTACGAAGCGGTAAGAACAACACAATACATACATCTCACGGAGTAGACACATACTTTTAATTAAAATAAAGTATTAAAAAAACTTCTTAATTTAATTTTTTTTTAATTATAATGAATACATTGCTCTGTGAATAAAAACAGTAATTTTTAAATGACTGAAGAAATCAATGTATAAAAATTGATTGTTATCGACTAAAACTAAATTACTCTTAATTTAGCTATGTTACTGTAACTAGAACTAGATTACTCTTAACATAATTAAGAGGCGTTACCTTAACTACGACCACATCACTCTTGCTTAATCTTTATTACATTGACTACAACCAGATTCCTCTTAATTAAGCTTTATTACATTGACTACAACCAGATTCCTCTTAATTAAGCTTTATTACATTGATTACAACCAGATTACCATTAATTAAGTTGTATTACATTGATTACAACCAAACTATTCTTAAATTAAGCTTTTTATATTGACTACAACGTTTGTTCTTCCGTAGAAGTAATTTTTACTTTTCAAATCTGTCTTTTAACATTTCATAGATTTATATTTGGATTCTAGTTCTTAACTTTTTGTTGGTAATTCCTAGTTGGATCATATTTTTTAAAACAATAGAGCAATTAATATACCAAATGTACCAGCACAAAAGAGTTATTATTTCAGCAAAAAAGGAGAAATATTGGACTGGTTTTAATATTACACAGACATAGATGGATCAGTCAAGTATAATTTTTAATTAAATAATTGATTATTTTTTTTAAATCTAAATTTCTTGAAAGGTTTTTATTAAGTCTGAAAATAGTTTTATAAAAGTTATAATTTTTTTTACACTCATCTCAAAATCACTATTATTAGGTAGAATTGGTGTATTATAAAACAAGATAATCGAATGACTACGGAGGAAAAATAGTCGGTTACATAAATTATTATTTTTTACCAGGTTATCGCATATTTAGATTCGACTGGTCTCCCCGTTCGTAGTTGGATCGCTTGGATCCATGACCTGATTGGACTTTCCAGAACTTCCTCCTCCAAATCTTCTTCCAGAAGCTTGAGTAACGTCGTCGACCAGATTGTGGAAGTACTGCCTCTCGAGGCCATCGCCGAACTGTACAGGAACAAGCTCATCAGCAGTCCCGCATTCAAAGAGTTGGTGGACAAAATCCAGACCCCGACCTTCCGAGCATTCGTTTATGCGATAGCCGGCAATGATCGAGTGCACCAGATCGCTGAACGTTTGAGGGCAGCTGGAGTAGATGTCGACAAACTTCTCGATTTTCTGAAGGAAGTCTTCGGATTCAACCGTGCCACCTTCAGTACCGAAAAAGACCTGAATGCTGATCTCCAGGACTTCATTGACTTGATCCCGGTTGATGCAATTTTAAGCATCGTGTTGAACAACTTGGAAGATCCCGAAGTGCAGGCGGTCATCGAATACATCTTCAGTGAAGACTTCAAACTGTTGTGCCAGGAAGTCGAAGCTATTCCGGAATACGAAGCAGTAAGTCCATATATTTTTTTAATAAAAAATATAAAAATAACAGCAGAACATTTTTAATTTTTGTAAGTATGTCGGTGTAGAAGTTGGTATTAAATAATTTATCTATTTGGTATTAAGTTTGTGGGATAACAAGATCATTTAAATATAAAAATAAATACTTAAGAATACTACTTTTTAGTTTCTTAATGTAAACGTTGAAAGTAAGGAGAACATCTGTAGTTCTCAAATGTAGTCATTTTAAATTATTAATCGTAAAATTGTATTCATAAAGGTGTTTAATTTAAATAAAAGGATATCTCTTATAATATTAACGTATTCATATAGTTTTAAATATATTAAATTTACTTACTAAAAATAAAATTAAAAAAAAAAAAAATCTTAAATCGGTTTAAAAGTGTTTATGAGTTTTTGTACATATCAAAATTTCTTATGATCATTATGTATTGTGTTAAAAGGCATTTTTGAAACGTAAATATGCGTTTTACTTTTTATTTTCGTAAATAACTATTGAAAGACTCATTGTTCAAACTGCCAACATCATTCAAACTAACTACTTATATGTTTTTATATTCATAATTTTAATATTAATTAAAAAAAAATGATTTCCATTTCAACCTAGCATTGATTGGTTTGATAGGAATAGACCAACTTCATTTCGAATCCGTTGTTGATGACCTTAATTGATGTTGATAATTTGATAATTATTCATTTTTACCAGGTTATCGCTTACTTGGATTCGACTGGTCTCCCCGTTCGTAGTTGGATCGCTTGGATCCATGACCTGATTGGACTCGCCACGACCTCCTCCGCAAGATCTTCTTCCAGAAGCTTGAGTAATGTCGTCGACCAGATTGTGGCAGTACTGCCTCTCGAGGCCATCGCCGAACTGTACAGGAACAAGCTCATCAGCAGTCCCGCATTCAAAGAGTTGGTGGACAAAATCCAGACCCCGACCTTCCGAGCATTCGTTTATGCGATAGCCGGCAATGATCGAGTGCACCAGATCGCTGAACGTTTGAGGGCAGCTGGAGTAGATGTTGACAAACTTCTCGATTTTCTGAAGGAAGTCTTCGGATTCAACCGTGCCACCTTCAGTGCCGAAAAAGACCTGAATGCTGATCTCCAGGACTTCATTGACTTGATCCCGGTTGATGCAATTTTAAGCATCGTGTTGAACAACTTGGAAGATCCCGAAGTGCAGGCGGTCATCGAATACATCTTCAGTGAAGACTTCAAACTGCTGTGCCAGGAAGTCGAAGCTATTCCGGAATACGAAGCAGTAAGTTCATATATTTTTTTAATAAAAAATATAAAAATAACAGCCGAACTCATTTTTGTAAGTATGTCGGTGTAGAAGTTGGTATTAAATAATTTATCTATTTGGTATTAAGTTTGTGGGAAAACAAGATGATTAAAAAAAGTATGTAATACCATATTAGTGAAAGTTAAGAGAACATTAATTGTTCTCCTCCGTAGTGTAATGGGCAGCACGCTCAGCTACCGTACTGGAGGTCCCGGGTTCGATTCCCAGGGGTGGTCAAATAAATATAAGTGATTTTTTTCACTCCAATATTTATTCAATACTACCCTGGACTGGTACTTGGAACGGAGAGCTGATCACCTTTCCTTTATTTGTTAATGATCGAGATAAGAGTGCGTTGATATGATGCAGTGCCCTATGCACCATCGGGTGCGGATTAGGGTTGAAGAAGAAGAAGAATTTTTCTCAAAATTAGTCATTTTTACGTTGATGACCTCAATTGATGTTGATAATTTGTGTCGGGTGTCGGGTTGTGGTCCCGTGGTTAGTGTCGCGGACTATTAAGTCAGAGTTTCTCGGTTCGAACCTACTCTACCAGAATTTGATACCTATTTCTAATAATGAGCCGCTTAGGTTCACAGAAATAGTATGAAATTAAAATAATGGTGTAAATAATAAAAACACCGATATTTCTCTTCTTTTAAGTAATAATAATAATAATTTTATGAATATTTATTTTACTAGGTTATCGCTTACTTGGATTCGACTGGTCTCCCCGTTCGTAGTTGGATCGCTTGGATCCATGACCTGATTGGACTCTCCAGAACTTCATCCGCTAGATCTTCCAGAAGCTTGAGTAATGTCGTCGACCAGATTGTGGAAGTACTGCCTCTCGAGGCCATCGCCGAACTGTACAGGAACAAGCTCATCAGCAGTCCCGCATTCAAAGAGTTGGTGGACAAAATCCAGACCCCGACTTTCCGAGCCTTTGTTTATGCGATAGCAGGCAACGATCGAGTGCACCAGATCGCTGAACGTTTGAGGGCAGCTGGAGTAGATGTCGACAAACTTCTCGATTATCTGAAGGAAGTCTTCGGATTCAACCGAGCCACTTTCAGTACTGAAAAAGACCTGAATCAAGATCTCCAGGACTTCATTGACCTGATTCCAGTTGATGCAGTTTTAAACATCATTTTGAACAACCTGGAAGATCCTGAATTGCAAGCAGTAATTGAATACATCTTCAGTGAAGACTTCAAACTATTGTGCCAGGAAGTCGAAGCAGTTCCTGAATATGATGCTGTAAGTATTGCACTTGATCAATAATTCTTAATCAATAATTCTTTTAACATTTCTTCTTCTTCTAACCCCACACCCAATGGTGCATAAGGCACTGCATCGTGTATTAACATTGTTATCTCGATCGTTATAAACATGAAGGAACCGTAATCAGCCCTGCGCTTCAGGTCCAGGGTCCAGGTTAAAAATTCATCTTTATTTCGACTCCTGAGATTGAACCTGGGACCATGTTAGTTTCACACATTGACCGATTTTGTAAAAGTAAAAGATTGCTAGTGCTTTGCCTTTTTTTTAGAGGAGATTTGCATTTATTATTATTTAACTTGCTTATTATGTAAGGTTTATACATCATTAACTGGATTTTTATTTGTTCTAACTGAATAAAGATGTTTTATTTAAATCTATGTTGGGAACAGAAGGAATAATCTAGTGTGGGCCAATCAGAAATTTCCCATGATTTGCTCATTGCTGGGAAGAAACCACACAAAACTCCTCAGGAGAAGACGAAGTGTTCCATTAAAAGAGAGTTCGGCATTTTGTGTTTTAGTTTGGTTTATGGTACCAATGTCCTTCATTTATGATGTATGATACTACCTCTCGTGACAGTATCCTTATGAACTATCACGGATCCCATGTCGGATAGGTCCTCATCCAGGCTACTGCCAACTACTGTATTTTTTTTATTATTTTGGTTAATTTGATTTTTGAGTAAATAGGAGCTCTTTTTGAGAGGAATTGACTGTTTTTAGAGGAAACTAATCTAGAATGAATCTCGTGGGTATTCACATGATTTCGATATATTGTTGTTTCCACTGACACCAACATACCCACATTCCTTACAATAAATATACAGAATCAGCATTGTCAAATTATTGCAGTTCATATAATTTTCTTCAACTCTGTTTTATTTTTATTTTGGCAGGTAATCGGTTATCTGGCTGACACAGGTCTGCCCGTCAGAAGTTGGATCGCATGGCTCCATGACCTGATCGGCTTGAGGCGCTCCTCTATCAGGGTCACATCTAGAGGGCTCGACGACATCATCCACCAGATCATGGACGTCCTGCCGCTTGACGACATCGTAGCTCTGTACAAGGACAAGCTTGACAGCAGTCCCGCTTTCGGGGAGTTGGTCGACAAGATCCAAACCCCGACGTTCAGAGCGTTTGTTCAAGCGTTGGTAGATAATGACAGAATTCACAACATCGCTCAATATCTTAGGTCGGTTGGAGTCCATGTTGACGAATTCCTCGCTTGGCTCAAGGAAGTGTTTGGCTTCAACTATTGATTTATATAAACTAACCATATAATTTTACTTTAAAAAATGATCACTAAAAATGAATCAGCACATTTGTACATACCTAGACTGAATTCAATGAAATAAACGGAACTTTATGTCAAATATGTGTTTAAATTAATATTTTTTTAGACCTACAATTTACTACTTAAGCTAAATAATTAAAATACTATCTAAATTTATGATTTTTTAAAGTCAAAACTCAAAGCCTTTCTTAAAATGTAAATATTCAGTTAAAATATTTAAAACAATGGTGTTTCTTGAGTTTTCAGTAAATTCAGTATATTTTACAATATACGAGTATTTTTACTGAAAAAATGCAGGTGATTACGTTCCTGGTGGCTATTATAACAATTTTTATTGTGTGTAACAAAGACATTAAGCAATACAGATGCACTGTAGTTAAGATAAAGGTTTTACACGTATCTACTAAATATCTTGATTTAAAAATAAAATATTGATTTGCACAGTTTTTTTAAGTAAAGAGGAGAGAAAAGAGGTAATAAAAGAAAAATGTAATGAAAATAAGTTTATTTGAATTAGGATATCACATTATGAAAGCGAACTATCACAAAACAAAATATATACATTAAACACATTCAAATGGTTGGTTAATTTTTATGTGGGACAAATTGATCAGTCTTGATTTAATAGGGCTTGGGGTAGAAGAAGTCCCTCAGCACCTGGAGGAGGTACTCGATGTCCAGTCCAGCGGCCTTCAGCATGGCTGAGATTTCTTGGATCCTCTTGTTGGCATACAGGGCGTCCACGAACCCCCTGAACTCGGGAGATCCCAGCTGGTCGAAGAGGTTCTTGAACTCGGGGCTGGTCTCCATCTTGTGGTGGTAGAAGGCTTCAAGAGCGTCGAAGTCGATGATGGCCTTGATCTCGTCAATCATGGCGCGGAGACCTCCGGTTTTGGGTGAGCTAGAACGGCTGATTCCGATGAGCTCGTGAAGTCCCTGGATCCATTTCTTGATGGGGAGACCAGCAGCGTCGATGAAATCAATGACCTTTACGATACACAAAAAATTACAAACATGATTCAAAATTAATAAAATATATTATATATTGTTGAAAGATACAGTTAAGCGACAAACTAGTAAAAAGTATAAAAATCCTCTAGTGCACGACTATGATACCTGCTTCACCCACAACGAACGATGGATGGTCCCAAGAGTGAACAATACATTGGCAGGAGAACACTTTCATACATAGTTCTAAACATTAAGAGTAAGAGGTCTTTCAAAAATATAAAGTTATGGCAATATAAAGGAACGGGTAAACAACCAAGAGTTCATTTGTAAAAATAGTTATAATTTTTTTTTATCTAACTTGACAGATAAATTATAATTCATTATCGAGTCTTGTCATATTACAACTTACTTGTTACTCATATAGTCATATAGCTTATAATATTACCCATATAGCCCATGGAGAGTTGTCATAGTTAGACTTATGTATTACCCTATAGTCATGTAGCTTGTCATATTACCTATAACGATTAATCATCGAGACATGACATATTAAGACTTATTTATTACTCATAAAGCTTGTCAAATTACCTCTACAGCCCATCGAAACTTGTCATATTAAGACTTATTTATTACCCATATAGCTTGTCATATGACCCATATATTACGACACATATAAAACCTAACTTAATGCATTTTGAATTGTTGGGTAATATATCCAAAATAAAACAAGGTTTTTGTTGGATTGAATTCTACATTTATTTATGTATATCTTAATACGTGACGCGTTTCATCTTCTTAGGACATTATCAAACACTCGATAGTGTTTGATGGTGTTTGATAATGTAAGCACTCGGAGTGTTTGATAATGTCCTAAGAAGACGAAACGCGTCACGTATTAAGATATACATAAATAAATGTAAAGTTCAATCCAACAAAACTTGTTTTATTTTGGATATATTACCCAGCAGTTCAATATGGAATTCTACCAACTGTCTGCAGTTACAATAAATTAAAGCGTTTTTCCCGTCGATTTGGCTGACTTCAAGTCCCACTTTTACAGTTTTTTTTAATTATATAAAAAGACGTACCTATTCCAAACGAGACAAAATCCTTATTTTATATTTCATACAAAATAACACATATTTATGTAACTGGATTATCTCCAATTATAGGAGTTATTTAGGATTATTTGAAATAATTAAAAAAAAAATACCACGATCAGATCAATCAGAACCTAAAATCTGGCGGTGTCAAAAGTCTGACCTGGTGTCAAAAGAGTGATTGAATAACTTACGGCATTGTATTCTGGGATCTGTTCCACCTCCATGACCAAAGACTTGAATTCTTCCCCGAAGATGTATTCAATGGCTTGCTGGAGTTCAGGGTCCTCCAAGTACTTGAAGAAGATGGCGACGATCTCATCAAGGGGTAGGAGAGCCACGAACTCATCCATGTCAGTGCTCAGGTCTCTCTTCACGGGGGTAGCGGTGCCAACACCCCCCAAGGCAACCACGGCCAGAATAGCGAACAAGAACTTCATGGTGGATATTCTAAGTCAACCCTCGAAACTTGAATGATTTTCCAAGGAACTAGTTTTTCTATTTATACTATTTTTTGAGAGAGTAAGAGTAACACCTGTGGATTACAAAAGATAAGGGATTAAACACCTGCAGATTTTTTATCGGATAACTACAATGTAGTAGGTGTTTCCATAGTAAAGAATTATAAATCTCCAAAAACAAAAGTAATCTACCGATCAAATATTCTTGTAGCAACGGAAATATAAAATGTTTTGTTGATAATCTGGTTAAACTTCTTTCATATCTTTTAATTTAATCAATTTATGTTATCTTTTATCATTTTTCTTGTAAACAGTTTAGTTTGACACCATTTGTTGTTAATATATTAAATAAAGAAGTTTTGTGTACCAACATACTCTCTTTAGAAATTAATAATCAATGTGACTTCATTTTGCTTCAAGAAACATGGCCCCTTTCTGCGAATTAATTATTTATTAATCGACTTTATTCCGGTGAGTCCTATGTCGAATGTCATTCGACATCGACTTTATTCCGGTGAGTCCTATGTCGAATGTCATTCGACATCGACTTTATTCCGGTGAGTCCTATGTCGAATGTCATTCGACATCGACTTTATTCCGGTGAGTCCTATGTCGAATGTCATTCGACATCGACTTTATTCCGGTGAGTCCTATGTCGAATGTCATTCGACATTTTTTCTTCAGCAGTTTAGTGTTAAAATACAAGCAAACATATTTTTTCTCACTCATATTTAGTGTGCGGTATACTGGGACGAGGATTGATTGACTTTTATAAACACAAGAATGTGTAACTTTCTACCTGAGAATGATACAAATTGGTTTGTTTTGGGGGCTGGTTCGGTACCCGTCACTCGGATGTCCGGCTACCGGCATCAGTTAAACTCGATCCGTGCGCATGTGAGTAGCAGTGATTACGATTCCATTCACAATAGCCCACGTGTATGGAAAAATGTTAAGCTCAACGAAAAATTCCTGGAGGTAGGGAAGAAACCCGATACATTTGCGTCACTTACGAGAGAAAGCTCGGCCCTTGCATCGGTGACTGTTTTCACCGATATCATACATTAATAATAATAATAAAACCCTTACCGCACCCCAATGGTGCATAGGGCAATGCTTCATATAAACGCAGTGTTATCTTGATCGTTTACACATGAAGGAAAGGTGATCAGCCCTCCACTTCAGGTACCAGTCCAGTGCAATATTGAATAAATATTAGCGTGAAAAAATCACTTATATTTATTAAACCCCCCTGGGAATCGAACCCGGGACCTCCAGAACGGTAGCCGAGCATGCTGACCATTACACTACGGAGGCGGACATCATACATATCATACATTAGATGTCTATAAAATGTAATAATAAGAGACAAGATTGAATACATTCAAAATAAAAATAAATTTTTAAAAAAAGTGTAGTTTTATTTAAAAAAAACTTGGATGTATTGTTGTACCCTGTAATGCTGTAAATCAATTATGGACCTGATGGAATTTTTTTTATGGACCGGAAAAGGTTACAGACAATAATAGATTAAAGGGTGCAGATACTCGTGGTATAAAAAATATTTCGATTTTTATTTTACTTGGTAAATAGCACTATTTATTTCTATTGTTATGCATGTTTCGATGCGTTCATCATCATTTTCATACAAATACATGGTCTAATAATGAACTCGTGATTGATCGTGTCTCAAGAGATTTTAAGAAATAGTGGTACATTACCAAACCAAAATTTTAAATAACCTGTCCGAGAGTGAATTTTTGCGGACAAAACTGTATCTGAGAAGTGTTTTTTTTTTTAATTTTTAATTTTAAATTTTAATTTTTTATCATATTTTTGCAACATATTTTTCGAATAAAAAATTATTTACACCAATATCAAAATTATCAGTATTTTATTTTATGGGTTTACGATGACGTCACACAATCTTTATTTAAAGTAAAATGTCGAGAGTAAAACAGAAAAATAATCCAAAGTATAGATTTATTTAAGTATTACCACATTTAGCAATAACAGTGCTATTTTATAAATAAATGTCACCGGGTTTAAGTTAAATGCGCGGCCGTTCATGTACGCCCATTGTTTTGTTGACGACCATGTACGGCCACACTCCCGGACATATAAACATATTACCACAAAGTGACCGCTTAACCATTTCATATAATTAATTGTTTATTTTTCATGACAGAAGTTATTAATTGTTAGTTGGTTGTGAGAAGGTGAAAAAAACCATTCTAAATTAAATAATATTTGTCACACAAAAAAAATTGTTTTGATAGCTAAGGAAGCGTAACCACTTAGAATTTTTCCAGGAAAAATACAGGTACCTACTGTAATATATTCACTGAAAACCCAAGAAACAATCATTTTTTTCAAAAATATTTTTACTGACACTTCTTACGAAAAGTTTTGAGTTTTGTGTTATAAAAACACATATTTTAAAAATGTTTTTCGCAGATACTCTGTGGCACATTTTATAACCTGTATAAAATAAAACAACTTTCTTTTTAACCACATTTTTATTGGTGCATATCTTCTCCAACCGGTTTCGACAAGAACATTGTCATCATCAGGGTTAAACATGTACTCGTTTAACCCAGATGATGACAAGTTTCTTGTCGAAACCGGTTGATGAATAATGTACCGATAGAAAAGTGGTTAAAAACAAAGTTATTTTATTTTATAAAGCATATTTTTATAAAACATATGAGTTAGTTGAAGGTTTGAAAAAATATTAATTGAAATACAAATTTGACATAAAGTTCCGTTTATTTCATCGAATTCAGTGTAGGTATTTACAAAAAGAGCTGGGTAATTTTTGTCATTTTTTTAGAAAGTAAAATTTTATTGTTAGTTTGTATAAATCAATA